>NC_067429.1:33431696-33568822 GCF_009764475.1 Pristis pectinata | reverse complement strand
CACACATACACACACACACACTCTATCTTAAGGGGACGTTCACTGTGTCCGTAACACATTTAACTGTTCAGGGTTAGGATATACAATCAAATAAATGTTACCAAACTACTCAGCATGATCAAATACATAAAATAAAGTTAATTTCTACAAGTCACTATATAGGTTAAGTGTAGAACTGGCAAATGAAACAATTGATGATTTATCCTTTCAAAACGCTGTTTCAGGCAATTTTAAGTTGTGTGATGCATTTGCATTTAACTGTACAGCGTCAGGATGTCAATGAAATAAATGTTACGAAAATACTCAGCATCATAAAATACATAACAGAAAGTTTTTTCCACCAGTTACTACATATGTTATGTGTCGGCACTGGCAAATGAATTAATTGCTGCTTTCTTCGTTCAAAACATTCTTTCAGCCAATTTGGAAGTTTTGTGATGCATTTGCATTTAACTGTTCAGCGTTAGGGTGTACAATCAAATGAACGATACCAAAATACTCAGCATCATGAAATACATGGTTCCAAGTTGTTTTCCACAAGTTTCTACAGAAAGTAAGTGTAGAAACTGGCAAATGAAAGAATTGATGTTTTCTACTTTGAATACGCCGTTTCAGACAATTTGGATGTTTTGTGATACACTTGCATTTAACTGTTCAGGGTTTACATCTACTATCAAATGAATGTTACCAAACTACTCACATTATGAAGTTCATAAAACAAAGTTGTTTCCCAGAACTTACTCCATAGGTTAACTGTAGAAAGAGGCCTTTTGAACGAATTGATGCTTCTTTCATACAAAACGCTGTTTCAGAGAATTTAGCAGTTTTGTTATACAGTTGAATTTAACTGTTCTGGGTTGAGTTGTACAATCAAACAGATGTTACAAAAATGCTCAGCATCATGAAATGCATGATACAAAGTTGTTTCGCAGAAGTTACTACATTGATAAATTGTAGAAACCGGCAAATGAAAGAATTAATGCTTTCTCCATTCAAACCGCTGTTTCAGCCAATTTGGAAGTTTTGTTATACTTTTGCATTTAACTGTTCAGGATTAGGATGTACAATCAAATAAATGTTACCAAACTACTCAGCATCATGAAATACATAACAGAAAGTTTTTTTTCCACAAGTTACTACATAGGTTATGTGTAGACACTGGCAAATGAATTAATTGATGCTTTGTCCGTTCAACACGTTCTTTCAGCCAATTTGGGAGTTTTGTGATGATTTGCATTTAACTGTTCAGCGTTAGGATATACAATCAAATGAATGTTACCAAAATACTCAGCATCATGAAGTAGATGATTTCAAGTTGTTTTCCACAAGTTTCTACATAGAGTAAGTGTAGAAACTGGCAAATGAAAGAATTAATGCTTTCTCCTTTCAATACGCCGTTTCAGACAATTTCGATGTTTTGTGAAACTTTTTCATTTAACAGGTAAGGGTTTACTTCTACAATGAAATGAAGTTTACCAAACCACTCAGCATCATGATGTTCATAAAACAAAGTTGTTTCCCACAACTTCCTCCATAGGTTAAGTGCAGAAAGTGGCCTTTTGAAAGAATTGATGCTTCTTCCATTCAAAACGCTGTTTCAGAGAATTTATAACTTGTGTTACAAAGATGCATTTAACTCTTCTGGGTTAAGTTTCACAATCAAATAGACGTTACAAAAATGCTGAGTATCATGAAATGCATGATACAAAGTTGTTTCCCAGAAGTTACTACATTGATGAATTGTAGAAACCGGCAAATGAAAGAATTGATGGTTTTTCCATTCAGAACGCTGCTTCAGCCAATTTGGAAATTCTGTGATACATTTGTGTTTAACCTTTTTGTGTCCAGTTCTATAATCAAATAAATGATAGCTAAATACTCAGCATCCTGAAATACATAACAGAAACCTTTATCCACAAGTTACTACAAAGGTTATGTCTAGAAACTGGCAAATGAATTAACTGATGCTTTCTCCATTCAAAACGATCTTTCAGCCAAATTGGATGATTTCGGATATTTTGGCATTTAACTCTTGAGGGTTAAGTTCTGCAATGAAGTAGATGATACCCAACTACTCAGCATCATGAAATACATGATATAAAGTTGTTTTCCACAAGTTACTACATAAGTGAAGTGTAGAAACTGGCAAATGAAAGAACTGATGCTTTCTCCTTTCAAAACGCTGTTTCAGACAATTTGAATGTTTTGTGATACATTTGCATTTAACTTTTCAGGTTTACTTCTACAATCAAATGAATATTACCAAACTACTCGGCATCATGAAGTTCATAAAACAAAGTTGTTTCCCACAACTTGCTCCATAGATTAAGTGTAGGAAGTGGCCTTGGAAAGAATTGATGCTTCTTCCATTCAAAACGCTGTTTCAGGAAATTTCGAAGTTTTGTTATTCAGTTGCATGTAACTGTTCTGGGTTACGCTCTACGATCAAAGAGATGTTACAAAAATGCTCAACATCATGAGATGCATGAAACAAAGTTGCTTCCCAGAAGTTACTACATTGATGAATTGTAGAAACTGGGAAATGAAAGAATAGGTGCTTTCTCAATTCAAAACGTTGTTTTTATGCAAATTTGGAAGTTTTGTGATACATTTGCATTTAACTGTTCAGGATTAAGTTCTGCAATCAAATGAGTGTTACCAAACTATTCAGCATCATGAAATACATAAAATAAAGTTGTTTCCCACAACTTACTAATAGGTTAAGAGTAGAAACTGGCAATTGAAAGAATTGATGCTTTCTGAATGCAAAACACTGTTTCAGCCAATTTCGAAGTTTTCTGATACATTTGCATTTAAATGTTCAGGGTTAATTTCTACAGTCAAATAAATGTTACCAAACTACTCAGCATCATGAAGTACATAACTGGAAATTGTTTTCCACAAGATCCTTCGTTTGTTTAACGTAGACACTGCCAAATGAAAGAATTGATGCTTTCTCCATTCAAAACGCTGTTTCAGACAATTTGGAATTGTTCTGATACATTTGTATTTAACTGTGCTGTGTCCAGTTCTATAATCAAATAAATGATAGCAAAATAATCAGTTTCATGAAATACATAACAGAAACTTGTATGCACAAGTTTCTACATAGGTTATGTCTAGAACCTGGAAAAGGAATTAATTGATGCTTTCTCCATTCAAAACGATCTTTCAGCCAATTTGGAAGTTTTGGGATTCATTTGCATTTAACTGTTCAGGGCTAGTTCTGCAATCAAATGAATGTTACCAAAATACTCAGCATCATGAAATATATAAATTAAAGTTCTTTTACACAAGTTACTCAATAGCTTAAGTGCAGAAACTGGCAAATGAATTAATTGATGCTTTCTCCATTCAAAACGCTTTTTCAGCCAATTTGGAGGTTTTCGGATATATTGGCATTAAACTCTTCAGGGTTAAGGTCTGCAATGAAGCAGATGATACCAAACTACTCAGCATCATGAAATACATGATATAAAGTTGTTTTCCACAAGTTACAACATAGAGTAAGTGTAGAAACTGGCAAATGAAAGAATTGATGCTTTCTTCTTTCAAAACGCTGTTTCAGACAAATTGGATGTTTTGTGATACATTTGCATTTCACTGTTCAGGGTTTACTTCTACAATCAAACGGATCTTACCAAACTACTCCGCATCATGAAGTTCATAAAACAAAGTTGTTTCCCACAACTTACTCCATAGGTTAAGTGTAGGAAGTGGCCTTTGGAAAGAATTGATGTTTCTTCCATTCAAAACGCTGTTTCATTGAATCTAGAAATTTTGTTATACAGTTGCATTTAACTGTTCTGGGTTAAGTTCTACGATCAAACAGATGTGACAAAAATGCTGAGCATCATGATATGCATGATACAAAGTTGTTTCCCAGAAGTTACTACATTGTCGAATTGTAGAAATTGGCAAATGAAAGAATTGATGCATTCACCATTCAATAAGCTGTTTCAGCCAATTTGGAAGTGTTGTGATGCATTTGCTTTTATCTGTTCAGGATTAGGATGTACAATCAAATAAATGTTACCAAACTACTCAGCATGGCCAAATACATAAAATAAAGTCGATTTCCACAAGTTACTATATAGGTTAAGTGTAGAAACTGGCAAATAGAAGAATTAATGCTTTCCCTTTCAAAACGCAGTTTCAGACAATTTGAATGTTTTGTGATTCATTTGCATTTACCTGTTCAGGGTTTACCTCTACAATCAAATGAATGTTACTAAACTGCTCAGCATCATGAAGTTCATAAAGGAAATGTGTTTGCCACAACTAGCTCCAGAGGTTAAGTGTAGAAAGTGGCCTTTTGAAAGAATTGATGCTTCTTACATTCAAAACGATTTTCAGTGAATTTGGAAGTTTTGTTATACAGTTGCATTTAAGTGTTCTGGATCAAGTTTTACGATCAAATAGATGTTACAAAAATGCCCAGCATCATGAAATGCATGATACAAAATTGCTTCCCAGAAGTTACTACATTGATGAATTGTAGAAACTGGGAAATGAAAGAATTGATGCTTTCACCATTCAAAACGCTGTTTCAGCCAATTTCGAGGTTTTCTGATACATTTGCATTTAACTGTTCAGGATTAAATTCTGCAATCAAATAAATGTTACCAAACTATTCAGCATAATGAAATACATAATATAAACTTGTTTTCCACAAGTTACTACATAGTGTATGTGTAGAAACTGGCAAATGAAAGAATTGATGTTTTTTCCTTTCAAAACGCTCTTTCAGACAATTTGCATGTTTTGTGATACATTTGCATTTAAGTGTTCATGGTTTACTTCTACAATCAAATGAATGTTACCAAAATACTCAGGATCATGAAGTTCAAACAACAAAGTTGTTTCCCACAACTTACTCCATACGTTAAGTGTAGGAAGTGGCCTTTCAATGAATCGATGCTTCTTCCATTCAAAACGCTGTTTCAGAGAATTTAGAATTTTTCTTATACAGTTGCATTTAAGTGTTCTGTGTTAAGTTTTACGATCAAATAGATGTTACAAAAATTCTGATCATCATGAGATGCATGATACAAAGTTGTTTCCCAGAGTTTACTACATTGATGATTGTAGAAATTGGCAAATGAAAGAATTGATGCTTTCACCATTCAAAACGCTCTGTCAGCCAATTTGGAGGTTTTGTGATGCATTTGCATTTAACTATCCGGGGTCAGTTCTACAATCAAATGAATGTTACCAAAATACTCAGCATCATGAAATATATAAAATAAAGTTGTGTTCCATATTTACTACATAGCTTGTGTGTAGAAACTGAGAAAAGAATTAATTGATGCATTCTCCATTGAAATCGCTCTTTCAGCAAAATTTGGAAGTTTTCGGATACATTGGCATATAACTCTTCAGGGTTAAATTGTAGGATCAAATAGATGTTAAAAAATAAATGAGATGCAAAATACAAAGTTGTTTCCCAGAAGTTACTGCATTGATGAATTGCCGAAAGTGGCAAATGAAATAATTGATGCTTTGTCGTTTAAAAGGCTGTTTCAGCCAATTTGGAAGTTTTCTGATACATTTGCATTTAACTGTTCAGGATTAAGTTCTGCCATCAAATGAATGTTACCAAAATATTCAGCATCATGAAATACATAAAGTTGTTTCCCACAACTTACTATTAGGTTAAGAGTAGAAACTGGCAATTGAAAGAATTGATGCTTTCTCCATTCAAAACGCTGTTTCAGACAATTAGTAAGTTTTCTGATACATTTGCATTTAAATGTTCATGGTTAAGTTCTACAATCAAATAAATGTTACCAAACTACTCAGCATCATGAAATACATAACTGGAAGTTGTTTTCCACAAGCTCCGACGTTTGTTCAGTGTGGTGTCACGAACTAGTAACAAAAGAAACACACTGAGCATGATTCACTGTTAAAAACTATTTTATTAGTCACTACTTATGATAATACGCAAAATAAAAGTAAAAATGTCAGTATGTTAGAATTCAAAAATGTTAAACCTTGAACATTAACCCCAAAAACTAAACTCTTCGTGTGTGTGTGACAATGTCCGAAATTCCAAGTTCGGGAATGGTTCTTAACGTTCAGTTCCGCAAGCCATAAGGTGAAACATGAGCAAGGGTTTCTTCAACAACCACCGTTGTCTGAAGATAAGACGTAGACGTAGAGAAACATAGAGAGAGTAAGTACGAAATCCAAATGCTCCACGATGGAACCCAAACGACACTCCAGTGTTTACTCGGTAGTGACTTCCTCATTCCGAAAAGCATCCGAATCGTGGTCGTCCACACACGAACACCTGTTTCCTTCTGCAGGTCAGCAACAAAGTGAACTCCATCGGATTACTTCCAACTTCCATACATGGATTTCTGTGGCAGACACAGTTATTGTTTCTCATACATCGATAGAGAACACTAACAGGCTCGTGTCTCGCTCTCTTCTCCTCTCTCGCTCTCTTCTACTTCTGACCTTTTCAACAACGTCATTACGTCCTTTATCTTCTATTGACGTAAGCACGCCCCACACACACACACACTTAAAGGGACATTCACTGAGTCCATAACAGTGGAAACTGCCAAATTAAAGAATTGATGCTTTCTCCTTTCAAAACGCTGTTTCAGACAATTTGGATGTTTTGTCATACATTTTCATTTAACTGTTCAGAGTTTACTTTTGCAATCAAATTAATGTTACCAAACTACTCAGCATCATGAAATTCATACAACGAAGTTGTTTCCCACAACTTACTCCATAGTTTAAGTGCAGGAAGTGGCTTTTGGAAAGAATTGATACTTCTTCCATTTAAAACGGTTTTTCAGAGAATTTAGAGGTTTTGTTGCTCAGTTGCATTTAACTGTTCTGGGTTAAGTTCTACGATCAAATAGATGTTACAAAAGTGCTCAACATCGTGAGATGCATGATACAAAGTTGTTTCCTAGAAGTTACTATATTGATGAATTGTAGAAACTGGCAAATGAAAGAATTGATGCATTCACCATTCAAAACGCTGTTTCAGCCAATTTGGAAGTTTTGTGATGCATTTGCCTTTAACTGTTCAGGGTTAGGTATTACAATCAAATAAATGATACCAAACTACTCAGCATGAGCAAAAACAGGAAATAAAGTTGATTTCCACAAGCTACTATATAGGTTAAGTGCAGAAAGAGGCAAACGAAAGAATTGATGCTTTCTCCTTTCAAAAAGCTGTTTCAGACAATTTGAATGTTTTGCGATACATTTGCATTGGACTGTTCAGGGTTTACTTCTACAATCAACTGAACGTTACCAAACTACTGAGCATCATCAACGGCAGAAGACAAAGCTGTTTCCGACAACTCACTCCATAGGTTCAGTGTAGAAAGTTGCCTTTTGAAAGAATTGATGCTTCTTCCATTCCAAACGCTGTTTCAGAGAATTTACAAGTTTTTTTATACAGTTGCATGTAACTGTTCTGGGTTAAGTTGTACAATCAAATAGATGACACAAAAATGCTCAGCTTCATGAAATGCATGATACAAAGTTGTTTATCAGAATTTACTACATTGATGAATTGTAGAAACTGGCAAATGAAAGAATTGATACTTCACCATTTTAAACGCCGTTTCAGCCAATTTGGAAGTTTTGTGATACATTTGCATTTAACTGTTGATTATTAAGTTCTACAAGCAAATGAATGTTACCAAACTATTCAGCACCATGAAATAAATAAAATAAAGTTGTTTCCCACAACTTACTGAGAGGTTAAGAGTAGTAACTGGCAGTTGAAGGAATTGATGCTTTCTCCATTCAAAACGCAGTTTCGGACAATTTGGAAGTTTTCTGATACATTTGCATTTAAATGTTCAGGGTTAAGTTCTACAATCAAATAAATGTTACCAAGCTACTCAGCATCATGCAATACATAACTGGAAGTTGTTTGCCACAGGTTCCGACGTTTGTTTAGTGCAGAAACTGCCAAATGAAAGAATTGATGCTTTCTCCATTCGAAACGCTGTTTCAGACAATTTGGAATTTTTCGGATACTTTGGCATTTAAATTTTCAGGGTTAAGTTCTGCAATCAAATAGATGATACCAAACTACTCAGCATCATGAAATGCATATAACAAAGTTCTTTCCCACATGTTACTCCATAGGTTAAATGTAGAAAGTGGCCTTTGGAAAGAATTGATGCTTCTTCCATTCAAAACGCTGTTTCAGACATTTTAGAAGTTTTGTTATACAGTTGCATTTAACTGTTCTGGGTTAGGTTCTAGAATCAAACAGATGTTACCAAAATGCTCAGCATCATGAAATGCACGATATAGCGTTGTTTTCCGCAAGTTTTCATAAATGACCTGAATGAGTAAGTGGAGCGGTGGGTTAGTTAGTTTGCGGCTGACACGAAGGTTGCGGGTGTTGTGGATAGTTTGGACGGCTGTCAGAGGTTACAGAGGGACATTGATAGGATGCAGAGTTGGGCGGAGAAGTGGCAGATGCAATTCAACCCAGATAAGTGTGAAGTGGTTCATTTTCCTAGGTCAAATATGTTGGCAGAATATAGTATTAATGGTAGGACTCTTGGCAGTGTGGAGAATGAGAGGGATATGGGGTCCGAGTTCATACGATGCTCAAAGTGGCTGCGCAGCCTGACTCTGTGGTTAAGAAGGCATATGGTGTATTGTCCTTCATCAATCGGGAAATTGAATTTAGGAACCGAGAGGTATTTTTGCAGCTATATAGTTCCCTGGTCAGACCCCACTTGGAGTAATGTGCTCAGTTCTGGTTGCCTCACTACAGGAAATATGTGGAAGCCATAGAGATGGTGCAGAGGAGATTTACAATGATGCTGTCTGGAATGCGGAGCATGCCTTATGAAAGCAGGTTGAGGGATCTCTGCCTTTTCTCCCTGAACAGACGGAGGATGAAGGGGGACCTGATAGAGGTGTATAAGATGATGAGAGGTATTGATAGAGTAGATAGTCAGAGGCCACAAGAGGATATAGGTTTAAGGTGGTGGCGAGTTGGTACAGAGGAAATGTCAGGGGTAAGTTTTTTACTCAGAGAGTGGTGAGTGCGTGGAATGGGCTGCCGGAAATGGTGATGGAGGGTGATACGATAGGGTCTTTCAAGAGACTGTTAGATAGGTACATGGAGCTGAGTAAAATAGAGGGCTATGGCTAAGCCTAGTAATATCTAGGGTAGGGACATGTTCGGCACAGCTTTGTGGGCCGAAGGGCCTGAATTGTGCTGTAATTCTTCTATGTTCTATGTTCTAATGATACTGGGAGAGTAGCAAAGGGGTAAAAATCCACAATTGACAGAAAGCAACAATCCCAGTAAACACAGCAGTGATGCAACATTTCACAACATTTTGCAGATTGATAATTAACACCAATACTTTACCAGGAATGCCGATGACTGCAATGATGGAATAGCAAATGGCCAACCCCAAGATTTGTAGAGCTCCATTCATTGTTATTGAAAACTTTAAGCCTACAATACATTGCATTCACAGTCTGTTATATTTATGCCAGACATCAAAGGCATCGTTGTTCTTCTGCTAATTACATTTAATTGAAATAAGCAGCTTCAAGCAGCTGATGCCAATCATTGTTTTGATGAATAGTTGTGTGTAATGTGTAATCCTGCTTCCATTTCTTCCAAGAAAAGTACACACAGTCTTCAAGGGTGGATGCAGTTGGTGAAAGCTACCTGTATCCCATTGAACACAGCAACCTGGTACAAGAAGTTTGTGGTATTAAAAAAATGAACTGACACTTTAGATTTAGTTTGTGGAATGATCGAAGCCAAAGTCGAGTATATTGTCATGTGCACAAGTACATTCATACACTGGTGCAATATAAAAAAAAAATCTACTTGCAGCAGCATCACAGGCCCATCACATCATATAAGGAGCTTTCTCAAGAAAAACATACATTAAGCACGATTTTTAGATGAAAGAACACAATTAGAACAAAGAAAAAGTCCATTTTGGGTCAAATGATGAAAGCGGTCATGGTGTTGCTAAACTCTGGTGATTAGGGTTGTGCCGGTTGGTTTAAGAACTGAATGGTTGAAGGGAATACAGCTATTCTTGAACCTGGTGTTGTGGGACTTCAGGCTTCTGTACTGAAGAGTGAAGAAATTTAAACTCCTCAGAACAGATAACTAGAAGAAGCCCAGGGCAGTGGACGATGTGACACAATAGATGTCTCAGTTCTCACCAGGTGGTGGAAGTCGTGGATACTGTCGTTTCCCGAGTTAACTCTCTCTGCATTGAAGTACTTGGAAGTGGACATAACGAAGGCCCTACCAATAATCTGCTCATCAAAGATCATTTCCAAACAAGAAGTTATTTGTGGGATGCTCTTTGATACGGCAGAAGAAAACGGGCTTACAAGAGGAGTAGTCTGTGTCCGTGCACTGGAGTGGCCTAAGCCCAGTGAGGAAGTAAAGGCATTGGTGAGCTTTCTTGGCTGTGGTATCTACGTGATTTGACCACGGCAGGCTGTTGCCCACATGAGTCAGTTTCAGGTTCAGTTTGGATGTGTGACAAGAGAAAAGGAAAAAAGTGAAGAGGAGTGTCGGAAGGCGAATATGGAAGTAGAGATGGAAACGTCAGTGCCAGGATTTACGGGCTGCTCTGAACATAGTGCAGAGTTCGGCACCAGATAGGAGGAGAGGCAGTGCCGATCATACCAAGTGTTTAAAACAGATCGAGAAGCTGCAAGGTCAACTCTCAGCTCAGCGAGGAGGGATGTGTGCATCTGGGGAGAGGACTAATGACGATGATGATGCAGATTGGGGTGACACACTACAACAGTGAGGATGATTGGGGTTATGGTCTGGCTCCTTCTGAGGGGATGGAGCCTTCAGCCCCCCGGCCCCAATGGAACCTGTGTTAAAGGAGAGAGTCCAGGGGACACCAGATCTTGGATGTCCTGTTCAGAAACGGTGTTCTACTCCTTTTGACGTGGCCCAATTAAGTGCTAAAGCTGAAAATGTACCAAAGTGTGGACTGGGGGACCGTCCCAGAGAACTTTTTCAGCATATTCGGCAGCACAGGGTAAAACATGATTTGAATGAACGGGAGGAGCAACTTCACTGCTGCATTCAACCTTGCCGGAGGAGCTAGCACAAGTCCAGGGGACTCTGGGTGATTTACAGGAGGCCATATTAGAAGCTGCAGGCATTAATCGGGGTGACCCGCTGGAGGCTCTGTGTAAGTGTAGACGGAGAAAAGGGGAGAACCCCTTGGCATTTCTGACAAGATTGTGGCAGGTTTTCTTGAGTGTTTACTGTCCTGTGCTGGATAGAAGAAATTTGACTCAACAACAGAGTAGAAACTTAGGACCCTGGCGTCCCACAGTACTGAGGTGACTAAGAAAACGTGGGATGTGTTTGATCCAACTGATGCTACACACAGGGAAGCATGGGTCCTTAGAAGCATGATACAAGTGTGGGAGAAGGAAGCAAGGGAGTAAGGGGAACAGGGATCTAGAATGGCCCCATTAGGAGAACAAGGTGTGCAATGGCAGAATGAGGGATATGGGTTGGCTGTCAAGGTGTGCCACCATCATACTCGACAACGCAACCCCTGAGAGGGGTCGGTCGAGGACGTAATTGGAATGCCGATTATTTCTCCTTCAGTGAATGCATGGAAATGTTTTAATTGCGGACGAGAAAGCCATTTTGCAAGAGATTGTCCACAACCCAGGCAGGTTCAGAACAGTCAGAATTTAACAACAGCTTCGTTGCCCCTGGAAGGTCCTCTACGTTACTCACAATGTGATGTCCAAGGCGTAGGGGAGACACCACAACTGTATCTGAAGTTACCCACAAGGGCTCCTAGTTCACAACGACGGTGTCTGGCCTTGGTCACGTGGGTGTGCACCGCAGGGTGGGATGGTACAGGTAGACCCCTTGTAGAAGGTAGAGTGAGAGGATACCCTACAAAATTTCGAGGAGTTTTCAAACCCCTCGAAACACATCCACATTTTAAGTACCAGATTGGGAAATACAAGATACCATCTTGTTAACTGGATTTACTGGACATTCACCAGTGGGGAAGTGAATACCACCACTGAACATACAGTTAGGGCAATTGAGTTGTGGTAATCAACTGAATAAAAACCTGCTCCCCAGTGACTAATTCAACATGTAGCTGCTTTGCTGTTCCAGATGGAGACGCCGGTGGAACGCGATGAATTGTTGAAAGAGCTGCTGCAACTGGCACAGAGGCTAGGTTTAAAGGTCAACCCTAAAAAGGTTCAAACCACGAAACAGCAGGTTAGTTACTTGGGAGTAGTCATAACCCCGGGAGATGAGGAATTGATCTACAATGTGCGGATGTAGAGGATCGACCCTCCCCACTGACGTGATAGGGCAGTGTGTCTCTCTGGGTCTGGTGGGGTATTGTAGGAACCACGTAGATGGCTTTGCCACTCAGGTGTCCCCATTTATAGAACTCTTGAAGAAAGGTGTCCCGTGGGAAGGAATACAAGAACATATGAAGGCAGAACCAGATCTTAAAACTGGTCTGGCGGAAGCACCGGCTCTTAAGGCCCCAAAACCTTCCGAGCCATTTTCTGCTGCTGGGAACTCAATTTCCGCCGTCTTACTCCAGGAGACACATGACTGACAGGAGCCAGTGGCGAATGCATCTCGAATGCATATTCTGGTAGGACAGGGATAAACAACATGTGAATGACATCTGTTGGCAATTTATTGGGCAGTTAGCCATTTTGCTGATATTGTAGGACTGAATCCACCAACCATTTTAACAGAGCGTACTCCAATTCAGCTTTTGCTGAATGGGTGCATTAAACATGTGACAGCCAATCGACATCGAATAGCTCAGTGGACGTTGCTTTTACAGGGTTGTCATGTCATGGTTAAAAGAGTAAATAGTGCCACTATGCTTGCTGACAATCTAATCTATCAAGGAGAATCCCATGAGTGTCAGGTGTCAATAGCACAGGAACGGAAGGGACCATTCATTCCCTTCTAAAAAATCAGGAGAGGGAAATAAGGTCATGCAGCCAAAAAGTTTTTCTGTAAGAGTATTTGTTGATGGATCATCATCAACAATGAACGGATGGAGGGAAGCCGACAGGATGTGGAATTTATGTAGAGGATGAGGAAGGAGTAGAAATAGTATCGCAATCAAGTTACCTGAGACAACGAGTGCACGAACCAGACAGACATCCTTCAGGGGTGATAATACATTCATATGGTATGTGTGTTGGTAACAGCTTGACTGAGTATCCACCATTCTGGGAAGCAAGAGGTGACGTTTCAGCAGAAGGTAAACCTTTACCGTCAGCAGCCGTGTTGAAGTATGTACTGGAGAAGGCGAGAGGAAACACTGTTGGAGTGAAAAAAGTGAAGGCTCAGCTGAACACATCCACGGAAGGGACAGGAAGGCGGGTGAGTTTGCCAGACTCGGAGCAAGATGTGGGGTGGAATGGAGTCCAGATATAAAGGGGATAATGACACAGAGACCAGCAAAGACCAACCTACAGACTGAGTTCAGGAACAGAAACAGGATCAGCAATCAGCAAAGGTACAGAGGGAGGAGAAATCTGAAGAATATGGGAACAATACAGGAGTACAGGTACGGGATGGGATTGTACTTTACAATGACAGATGTGCGGTGCCAGAAGGTGAAAGGAAGCAGATGATGGATTGGTACCGTGACGTTTCTTGGCATCAGAGCAATGGAACAGTTGAAGAATATGTGATGGTGACCAAGATGCAAGAAGATGCAGAACACTACTGTAAGAATTGTTTGATTCCCTCTGGTTTTAACTCCTCTGTTTTGGGGAACGAATGAGCTGCTTTAATTTCCTGGGCATCAGCATCTTGGGGGATCTATCCTGGGCCCAACACATTGATGCATTGGTGGGGGTAAGACTAGCCTGGATTGGTTGCAGTTGGATGGAGTCAAGCAACCGTCCCTACCCTCCCACAGTTCTGACATACCTCTGTCCAACAGGGGGACTGACATATTTTTTTCTGTCCATCCCAGTTTACCACTGTAACAATTCTATTTAATGATACCTCATGTTTCTTTCCTACCAGTTATATTATCAGACCAACCCTGCTCCTTCCTATTGGTGAATCTGCCAGCCGCTCTGTAACACCAATAAATTCTCCGGGATATTCAGCTCTCTTAATTGTGACTGCGTGGGTTTCCTCCCGCATCCTAAAGATATACAGGTTGGTAGGTTAAATTGTCTGCTGTAAATTGACCCCAGTGTGTTGTGAGTGGTATAATCTGGGGGGAGATGGTAAGAATGTGAGGAGAATAAAACAGGGATGAGTATAAATGGGGGCTTGATGGTCAGCATGAAGTTGGTGGGCCAAAGGGCCTGTTTCTGTGCTGTGTAACTCTGTGACTGAGCAAGCGAGATGGTAGAGAAAAAAATGAACAAAAAGTAGAAAGGAGCAAGAGGCCATCACAACGCAGTGTGGACCCAAGAGTGAGGACAAAGGATGGTGAGTGTATGGAACGAGCTGTAAGAGGAAGTGGTAGAGGTGGGAACATTTACAACGTTTAAGAGATGTTTGGAAAGGAACATGGATAGGAAAAGTTGAGAGGGAGATGGGCAAAATGCAGGCAAATGGGACTGGCACAGTTCGGCAACGTGGTCGGCATGGACGAGTCGGGCTGAAAGGCCTGTTTACATAATGTACAGCTCTATGAATCAACCTCTCGCTCAACATCAACAAAACAAAAGTGTTGATTGTTGACTTCAGTAATTGGAAGGAGGGTGAACATGCATCAGTGTTCATTGGGGGATTGGCGGTGGAGAGAGTCAGCAGCTTTAAATTCCTCAGTGTTAACATATCGTATGATGGCGGAGAACTCCCACGGTAGGTGGAACTGTCAGCAGCACTACCAGATGTTCCAGGTCGGGAGAGCAGGAATAGGAGAAGAACGCCACATCCATGCACCACGACGAGTTGATCATAAAGCAGACACTGCCGCCTTTTCCCTTACCCGACGCTGTCGTCTGGTCCATGCGGTGGATAGAAAAACCCTCGGGCTGGAGCGTTGCGTCAAGAGAGTTGGGAGTGAGCCATGTCTCTGTGGAACAAAGTACACAGCAGTCCCTCATGTCCCGATGATATTGCAATCTGCACATTGGCCAGGAAGATGCCTGGGAAAGGGATGGGAGGGTGGGACTTTGGACACTGTGCTTCAGTCTTGAATTGAACAAGTATCAAAAGATAGTAATTCAATATTAGAAGGCGTGTGGTGTATCACCGTTCAAGATGTACATTTTGGAAAACCGGACATCAGAGGGTTAAGGCTGAAAAATCAGACGTACAAGAACTTCCATTGTCCGGATCCTGACCAGAAACATCAACTGTCCACTTGCCTCCACAGATCCTATCTGGCCCGTTGACTTTCTCCAGCATCTTGCTTGTTGCTACAGATTCCAGCATCTGTAGTCTCTGATGCAATCACCTAGCAATTGTCTCAACGGCACTTTCTTCACCACCCCGTCTACCTGTGTTGCCATTTTCAAGGAGAGATGTACCTGCATCCCTGGATCTCTCTGTTCTATAACACTCCCCAGGGCCCTACCATTTACTGTGTAAATCCTGCTCTGGCCTGTTTTACCAAACTGCAACACCTCACATTTATCTCATTTCAACTTATTAATCTGATTAGATTTTTTTGTCAATTTAGCAAGCATAACTTTGATGAAATGGATCAAACTCTGATTTCACAGTTTGTCGTGAATCACATTGTAATTCTGAGCTGTGGAAATAAAATCACACAGTTTCAAGGCGGTATTTCCCAGTATTGAGACAAGGTACCGTGAAGTGAATCAATATGTGAGATGGTCCACAATCATCTTGGATTTCTGCCACAAGAACATTATATTCATGTCAATTAATACTTTTAACAGGTAGTTGGAAACGTAATATGAAGCACTCTAAATTCTTTAGTGGGGATGATGAGATTGTACCATCTACTCATTGGCACAGCTTGTTCTCAATGTATAAACTGGCTTCCCTTCATGGCATTGATCTTCAACAAGGAAGCTCATTGTAAGGGATGACTCATCATCAATGGATTTATTGTTTGTCATATTGTAATCTATGCAGATTCAAGCGAGCGGTAATAGTGTTTCAGTTGAAGGACATAATCACAATATCACATTGATCCGCATGCCAGGTCAGGTATGGAGGGGACTTATTTATTTGTAACGGGAAGGTTTCCTATCAATGTTGCACAACAGTTTTCCATGAAGTGAATCAAACTTTGATACGGAAGTTGTAATGAACTACATTGAGGTACTAAGACATGAATACACAAGAACCTGCTTTGAGAAGCGCTTTTATTGAAAGTTTGTACCAGTTTCCATGAAATCAATTGGTTATATGGTGCTTACAATTTTTTTCAGATTCATACAAATGAAAGTTATATATTGATAAAAAGACAATCTCAAAGTAAAATATGGCTTTGATCAGGTCATTGGAAATCTAGAATGGAACACTAACTTCTGTGTTGGGGATGAACACGCCACCATAAAAATGTATTGTCCACAGGGGTAGTAACTTCCCTCCAGTGAATGATTTTCTGATCAGAATGTTTGTCAACTTCTTCACTTAAAACATTAGGTAACGGAACCATTTAAAGGAGTCATCATCATTTGAGATGTTGCTTTGGTTAAATTGTTCACAAAGTGATTAGAAACAGAGTAAACCTACTCTGGAACTCACCAATTTATTTGTTCAGAAATGAAAGAGACTTCATGTGCGCACGCAAACGCGCGCGCGTGGGCGCGCGCACGCACACACACACACACACACACACACACACACACACACACACACACACACACACAGAGTCTCCCTCACTGTCTGACACCATCCATTCTGTGACTTAGAGTTTCCTTTCCACTGCTGCAGCTCTCCCACTCTCCGGACTCTGTTCACACACCTGCTCCCATTCCCTCTGCACACCTGGCCCGTTCCCATCCATGGGTTTTCGGCACACCTGGCTCTTTTCCCAGCCAGACTCCACACGCCTGGCCCCATTCCCAAACCGCTCTGTCCACACACCTGGCTCCCATCCTTGTTACCTTCTGTCTGCACATCTGCCCATGTTTCCAACCTCTCCCCAGAACTAAAGTCTCCAATCTGGGCAAAATCCTGGACAAGCTGGGCTTGTTTTCCCTGGAGTGGAGGTGGCTGAAGGGTGACCTGACAGAGGGATATAAGATGATGGGAGGCATCGATAAGGTGGAGAGTCAAAATCTTCTCCTTATGGGAGGGCGAGCAAAATCAAAAGGACATTTTATCAAGGCAAGAAGCAGGAGATTTAAATTAGGGCTTAAGATAATTTTCTTTTCTTGTTTTTACACACAGGGAGGGGTTGATATCTGGAAGGTGCTGCCAGAGGAGGTGCTGGAATCAGACACAGTCACTGCGTTTAAGATGAATTTGGACTGAGAATATTTGAGGTCACAGTTCTCAATTATCACAAAAAATGTAACAATTGCAGTGAGAACAAGAAGATTACACAATTTTCATACATTCTCCAATATCCTTCTCCTTAAAGGAGATGGGGTCAGTTATGGAGTCACAGTGTAGTGCAGCACAGAGAGGCCCTTTGGCCCAACTCGTCCATGCTGACCGTAGTGCCCACCAAGCTGGTCCCATTTTCCCGCCTTTTGCCCACATCCCTCTGAACCCCTCCTATCCATGGACTCATCTAAATGATTTTTCAATGTTGCTATTGTACCTGTCTCAACCACCTCCTGTGGCAGCTCATTCCATATACGCACCACCCTCTGTGTGAAGAAGATGCCATCAGGTCCCTTTTAAATTTTTCACCTTTCACCTTAAACCTTCGCCCTCTAGTTTTGAGACCCTCCCCCCACCTCTGCTGCACTGGGACAAAGATTGTGTGTGTTCACCCTATCGATACCCCTCATGATTTTATACACCTCTGTAAGGTCATCTCTCAATATCCTGCATTGTCTGTTTCCACTTTATAGCTTGAGTAATAATCACAGGCTTTGGCTGATTGGGCCAACTTGTGTTGTATTTTAATGTTGTCAAATGCATGTCACTGTAATCTTAGCTAAAGATTTATTTCCTATATTTTTCTTTCTTTTTGACGGCAGTTCTGAGGAACCGATAGAGGGACAGCACAAATGCCCAACCACACAGTTTGACCCAGTGTCGTGTTGGACTCTTCCGCTCAAGCCCCTCAATCCTTCATCTTCCAAAGTTTGCAATTTAGAAATGATACAAGAATCGGATTCCCCTGTGGAGGAGATCAGTTGCTACAATGCCAGGAATCACATTTAAAATTAATAGCTTTACACTTCAATGTTATGCAAGGATGCCAGTTAATAGCAGTACCTGTTGAATATGTTTCTGCTGATAAATAAAACAAGCATTGGATCTTCGAAGAAGGTTCATATTTGGAAACAAGATTAAAACTGAATGATGTGAGTCATTTTTTTAAATATGTTGATAAGTGGGGATATTTCTCATATTCATTGTCATTATTTATACTCCAGCTGAAAATTTTGAGTCAAATCCACAAGTGCATGAAACTGGAGAACAAAAGGCAACATGAGCCCCAACAAACTGCCAATGTACTGGATCGGAAAGACCAGCCAAACCTGGGTCCTTCACCTGTAGATCATGATTCCAGCCAGCAGCTGAATGGATTCAACAGAACGAAACTGAACCGTATTTTGATAGTAAGTCTTCACAAGTCCACTCACAAGAAGCAATTGCAATTGTTCAACATCCATGCAAATTATAAAATGAAAAACATCAGTTGCTCATGTTCAAGATGAGATAATTTGTACATCACCAAGTGTGAATCCAAACATCCAATAGCATGGCTCCAGTTTGTGAGTCAAAAACAATCTCTTATTCTCTTCTTCTTTCTGAAGAGGCTGAATCTTCGCTCGCTCTCCCGTTGGGGATTCCCTTCATCGGTGGAGGAGGTAGCCACTTTGCTGAGCGATTTCTTCATGTTCTCTGACGGCTGTGGAAACAGCCTTGATCCAATCGTTCATCTCTTCCTGCAATTAAATCACAGTCTGGGGGTTTGCAATCATTGAAATAGCGTTCTCAGAGCCATCAGATTATAACTGGCTTCTTATGCAATTAATAAATGAGCCGTCTGCTACGTAACTGCTCAGGAATTGCCCAATGGGTCCAGAATAATCAATGGGTGATAGCCAAAACTCCAATTCTATCTCCTCATTTTCCACCAATGTTTCCTTCCTGTTCCGTCCCTTTCTCTTTTCACAGTGAACATACAGTTAGCAGTGAAGGTCCGTAACGTATTCGATGGGATGTTGGTGGAGGAGAGTGGGGGACCTTCTCCCTTGCCCCATACCCAGATTTCACTGGGTAATTGTAGCTGCGGTCAAACTTGTTTGAGACAAAGGTGATGCACTCAATGATCTTCGAGAGAACCCAGGAGATGACACTATCTGCCAGTTGACACCACAGCCCTTGGAGAAACCCTTGAACATGGAACTGGGTCCATTCGCAGTGGGGCTGCACCACTGATGAGATTTATTTCACACGTTGGTAAAATGAGCAGAGAAAGGCAAACTGCTGGAGGAACCCAGTGGGTCAGGCAGCAACTGTGGAGGCAAAGGGACAGTCGATGTTTCAGGTCGAGACCCTGCATCAATCCTGATCTCGACTCAAAATGTTGACCATCCCTTTTCCTCCACAGATTCTGCCTGACCCGCTGATTCCTGCAGCAGTTTGTGTTTTTCTCCAGCTTCTAGCATCTGCATTCTCTCTTGTGTCTCCAGAGAAATGGCAGAGTGAATTTAATCCTGAAAAATGAAAGGGGTGTATTTAGGGAGGATGTATAAGGCTAGGATGTGCATAAGGGACGGCAAGACCCTTGGAAGTACTGAGGAGAGAAGGACGCTGGCGTATCCCAGTGAGAGTGGGTGCCCGTAGGACCTGTAAGCCAGTATCTGTCAAACCATGAACCCGCTAACCATCACCATCTCGGAGACTGTGGTCCTGTGACCTTCAGTGTCTGTGAGACCTGTCCCCAACAGAACGTTGTCGTTAGTGGACCTTCATCAGAGAGGGGGACAGTGGGAGACTGGATGTAATCAATTGCCCAGTGACAGTGTCTGTTGGAAGTCATGGTTCGTTCAGTCACAGATGGGATGAGAATTTGTGGTGGTGTTGGCAGTGAAGAGGGTCGTCTTCAGCTGCTGAAAGACATGGAGGAGATGATGAGAAGGGCAGAGAAATGACTGATGGAATTTAATCTTGAAAAGTGTGCAGTGATACAATTTGAGAGGCCAGTAAGTCTACAACATACCTGATGAATGGGAAGTACTGAGGAATAGAAGGATCTCGGTGTAATTGTCCAAGCATCCCTGAAGGCAGCTGCACAAGTAGGTAAGATGGTAACAAATGCACATCGGATCCCTGTCGTCACTGGTCATGACATAGAATATAACAGCTGGGAGGTCACGGTGAGCTTTATAAACACTGGTTAGGCCACAGATGGAGAACTGTGTGCAATTCTGGTCGCCACACTGTAGGAAGGATGTGATTGCACTGGAGAGGGTGCAGAGGAGATTCACCAGGATGTTGCCTGGGAAGGAGCGTTTCAGCTGTGGGTAGAGACGGGATGGGTTGGGTTTGTTTTCCTTGGATCAGAGAAGTTTGAGGGGGAACTGACAGAGGTATACAAAATTATAAGGGGTGAAGTGTGGTAAATAGTGAGTATCTTGAACTTGGTCAACTGGGCCAGTGGGCAAAGGAATGGCAAATGGAGTTTAATTCAGATAAATGTAAGGTGTTGTACTCTGGTCGGACCAGGGCAGGACTTACCCAGTAAATAGTGGGGCCCTGGAGAATGTGGAAGAACAGAGAGACCTTGGGCTGCAGGTACATAGTTCCTTGAAAGTGGCGACACGTGTAGATAGGGTGGTGAAGGCGGAGGTCAGCACACTTACCTTTATCAGTCAAGATACTGAGTGCAGGAATTGGTATGTCATGTTACAGCAGTACAAGACGTAGTTAAGGCCACATCTGGAGTACTGGGTACAGTTCTGGTAGCCCTGCTCGAGGAAGAGTGTCATTAAACTAGAAGGGGTGTAAAAAATATTTATGAGCATGTTACTGGGACTGGAGGGTTTGAGTTATAAGGAGACGCTGGATTGTTTCGGACATTTTCCCTGTAAGATGCTGAGAGGTGGCCTTATGCAGATTTATAAAATCTTGAGGAATACAGATCAGGTGAATAGCCAGTATTTTCCCCAGGGTAGGGCAGTCCAAAACTAGAGTGCACAGGTTTCAAGTGAAGGGAAAGATTCAAAAGGCACCTGAGAGGCAACTTATTCACACAGAGGGTGATCAGTATAGAACAAGCTTCCAGAGGAAGTGGTGGAGGTGGGTAAAATGATGATATTTAAAAGACATTTGGACAGGTGCACGGACAGACAATGTTTTGATGGGCTAACTGCTGGAAAATGCGGTTAGCTCAGTTGGGGAACCTGGAAAGTACGGACATGTAGGGCCGAAGGGCCTGTTTCCATGCTGTGTAGCTCTATGACTCTTCCCTTAGCAGACGTGTCTGTAACCAGAGGGCATAGGTCTAAGGCAAGGGGTAGGAGATTTAGAGGGAACTAAGGGAAGAATAAACAGGTCTTTTTCCAGTGGCAAGCAGTGACAAGTGGGTTATCACAGGATTCAGTGCTGGGACCACAACTACTCACAACGTACCTTCATGATTTAAATGAAATTTCAAAGGCAATATCTCCATATTTGCACATGACACAAAACTGGGTGGGAGTTTGAGCTGTGAAGATGGTGCAGAGGAACTCCAATGTGATTTATACAGGTTGAGAGGGCGGGTAAATGCATGGCTGATGCAGTATAACGTGGGGAAATGTGGGGTTACCCACTTTGGTGGCAAAACACAAAGGCAGATTATTATCTGAACAGTGAGAGACTGTGAAAGGTATAGAGGCAGCAAGGAGAGGCACCAGTCACTGGAAGATGTAGCAGGCAGTTAAGAAGGCAAATGGTATGTTGGGCTTCAAAAAGGATTTGTGCACAGGAGCAGGGATGCCTTGCTGCAATTATACAGGGCTGTGGTGAGACCACACCTTGAGTACTGTGTGAAGTTTTGGTCTCCTGATCTGAGGCAGGAGGTACTTGCTATGGAGGAAGAGCAGCGAAGATTCACCAGATTGATTCCAGGACTGATGTATGAAGAGAGATTGAGAACGTTGGGCGTATATTCACTGAAGTTTAGAACGCTGAGAGTGAATCTCATTGAAACATATAAAACCCTGACAGGACCGGACAGATTAGATGCGGGAAGGATCTTCCCGATAGTGAGGAAGTCCAGAACCGGAGGTCACTGCCTAAGGATAAGGGACAGGTCAGTAAGGACTGAGCTGAGTAGAAATCACTTTACCCAGAGGTGGTGAGCCTGTGGAATTATAAGAAGGCAGCAGAGGCTGAATCAGTAAATATATTAAACTACACCACCTTGTCTAGTACCTCGACAAAGCCTAAACAAAGGAGATCTTTGATTATTTGAAAGTATTGAAGCCATAGGTGTATAAAAAATCATTTTAATTACAGATAACAATTTAGGGCTAAAATTAAATTTTTGAAGTGTACTGAATAGATATTCCCATTCGACTCTGTCAAACGCCTTTTCAGCATCTAGTGAAACAACACATTCTGGAACTTGGGATGAAGGGGTATATATAATATTCATTAATCTCCTAATATTAAAATGTAAATAACGATTCTGAATAAATCCTGTCTGTTCTTCAGAGATAATTTGTGGGAGAACCTTTTCCAGTCTAAAGGCCAATATTTTGGAAAACATATTTGAATCTACATTTAATAAAGAAATAGGTCTATAAGATGCACAATCAGTGGGATCTTTATCCTTTTTAAGAATTAAAGGAATAGTTGCTTCATAGAAAGATTATAGTAGTTTACCCATTGATAGGGCATCTTTAAAAAATTTGTCTAACCAGGGAGCAAGAATATAAGAAAAGGATTTAAAAAATTCAGCTGTGTATCCGTCAGGGCCGGGTGCTTTACCGAATTCACTGAAAATATTACATTCTTTATTTCTTCCTCCGAAATGGGAGCATCTAATGTAGAGCGTTCATTTAAAGATAGTTGGGGAATCTTCAGATCTCTTAAAAATTAATACATTAATGTAAGATCCTCAGGGGATTCTGACTGGTATAAAGAAGAATAAAATTCTTGAAAGGATTTGTTGATTTGAACAGGATCTATCGTCCAGGTACCATCTTAATCTGACGTTTAGATAAAGTAGCTTTCAATTCGTTTGCCAATAATTTACCGGATTTGTCACCATGTATATAAAATAGACTTTTGTTTTTAAGTAGTATGTTTTCAATTGAAGATGTTAATAATAAACTATGTTGTAATTGGAGTTCTGTTCTCTTTTTAAAAAGCTCCAGATTCGGAGTATCAGAATATTTTTTATCGATTTCTTTAATCTTGTCAACCAATATATGTATTTCATTATTAGTTCATTTTTTCAAACCAGTGGAATATGAAATAATTTGACCATGGATGTATGCTTTAAAAGTAGCCCATATTATCCCACTGGGAATTTTTTCAGTAAAATTAGTTAAAAAGAAAAATGAAATCTGTTCTTTGATAAATTGGACGAAATCTGAGTCTTGTAATAGCGAAGGGTTAAATCGCCATTGTCTGACATCAAAGGATACATCTGGTAATTTAATTGATAAAGTCAATGCTGCATGATCAGAGATGGCAATTGCATCGTATTTGCAGTCCGTAGTAAGTGAAGCTAGTCTAGCATCAATAAAAAAATAATCAATCCTCGAGTAGTTATGGTAGACATGAGAAAAGAATGAAAATTATTTATTATCTGGGTGTAGAAATCTCCAAATATATGATTCCGGATTCATCTAAAAAGGAATTAATAAAGGCAGCGGATTTGTTTGGAAGTGCAGGATTTGACACAGATCAATCCATCGAACGGTTTGGACAACAGTTAAAATCTCCACCCATAATCACAGCGTATTCATTTAAATTAGGAAAAAATGCAAACAGATGTTTAAAAAATTCAGGGTGATCTACATTGGGTGCATAAACATTAACCATAACAACTCTTTTGTTATGAAGCAGACCAGTAATTAATAAAAATCTGCCATTTCGGTCTGATATTGTCTCATGATGAACAAACGAAATTGAGGAGTCTATAAAAATAGAAACTCCTTTCACCTTTGCTTGTGAATTTGAATGGAACTGTTGACCCCTCCAAAATCTAAATAAAACGTTGATCATCTTTCTTCTTGGTGTGAGTCACCTGAGCAAAAATAATCTGAGCATTTAATCTATGAAAAATTTAAAAAATCTTCTTACAGTTAAGTGGATTACTTAAGCCATTAACATTCCATGAAATAACATTAATAGTTTGATCCATTTTAACAGATTTAAAAATATGGTATGTAAAGGGTTAATCTTGGTACTTCCGAGTCTTACCAACAGGAAGAAGTAAAAAAA
Source organism: Pristis pectinata (assembly GCF_009764475.1). Taxonomy (NCBI): domain Eukaryota; kingdom Metazoa; phylum Chordata; class Chondrichthyes; order Rhinopristiformes; family Pristidae; genus Pristis; species Pristis pectinata. The sequence goes on along the minus strand of NC_067429.1, from coordinate 33,544,278 downwards.
ACATTCAAAGAGGAAACGGATGTGACGACAATTTAGAAAAAAGTTGTAGTTTAGCCCAGAAGACAAAAACGTAAAAACAGCCCCACCCCCCTCCCCCAACAGCCCGAAAACTGGCCAATAGGCAGCCAGAAAACTGCTCTCTAATTGAACTAACCCCTGTTCTATTGGTGGCAGTAGTCCAAATTGAAAATTAATATATAAACCACTCATGTTTTGTCTAAAAAAAGAACAACATTATACAAACAGAGATATCGAACTAATAACGTAGTTGTGAGAATGAAACAGAGCCAAAGGGCGTTAACAGCTGAAGTTAAAAAATACGGTTTAATAATTATTTTGAAAAGAAATCAAACGATCAGTCATTTTGTTAAATTCTTAATTGTTTTTAAAGGAAAACAGTAAAACTATTAAAAGAAGAAAAAAGAAAGGTTTAAATCTAAAATTTAATTAGATAATAAAACAAGTAGGTAGTAAATCAAAGGAAAAACACTGTGTCTCTTCCTCAATTTCTTAGCTTCTAAAATTAAAAGCTAATTCAAAAGAAAATTCTCGGCTTCTTGAATAGGATTAAACCATTCACGAGATTTATCAGGCAGTGCAATTCGCAGCCTTGCTGTGAATAATAATGCAGGGTGATAATTGCTTTGATAAAGTCAAGCCATAATTGGTTTGTAGGTCAACCTTTCTTTCATAACTTCTTCCGTGGTTACCCGCAATAGATAGATGACCAGGAGAAGCAGAAGATTACTCAAGAAGTTAAACTTTTATTTGCAAAGAAAAGTTGTGACAGACAGTCAGTTACTAGTCACGCTCTGACTACTGCCCTCTCTGACTGCCCCCGAGCGAAGCTCGAGGGCTTTTTTTATACCTTTTTTCTCAGCTCAATTACATTGTTACAATCCATCATGTTCTCTCTTATCTTCACAGTTTCATCCTTCACCATTTGCCTCCTTTCACAGTTGTCTCCTAGCTCATAACCATTTGTCTTTCGCCACAGTCATTTCCTGTCTCTATCGCATGGTGCCCCAATTATTGATGGGCATTGGGAGTCCTGGTACTAGTCTACAGAACTATGACTCAATCACAGAGTGCCCCAATTATTTATGGGCATTGGGAATCCTGGTACTAGGCTATAGAATTATCAGTTATAAAACAATACTAGACATTCGCTACAAGGCTAACGGTTATAATACAGTTATGAGATTTACCGGCATCCGGCTTATCAGTTAAAAAAAACTATCAGCTTCAGAACTGCTGCAAAATCATTAGTCCCACTAACCCTAACGACCCTTAGCTACACAATAAGTCAATAGTGTCTTCCTAGGAATGTGCTAACTATTTCTTTAATGAGCTATATGTTTCCCACACTAAGAGTTTCCCGCACTTGAGCTGAAGAAGAAGGAGGCTCAGCGGCCATCTTAAGGAGATCAGCAGCCATCTTTAGCACAGAGCAGATTATGAATAAAAAATATAGCCTTTACTTTCTATATATTCTATACTTTTGGGGTGTAATCTTCAACTATTCGAAACTTCCATTGTTTAAATTAAATCATTCCATGTCTACGAGAGGTACGAATCAGGAGCTCCTTGACGCTGACAAAATGGAATCTCAGTAGTACTGGCCGAGGTTTTTGATCCGGAGCAGGTTTTGATTTTAATGCTCTGTGAGCCCTATCAAAAATGGGCTAAAGAGGGTATATAGAGGAATCAAAAACATCAACCAAAAGATGAGAGAAGCATTCCGTAGGAATACCAGTCTTGGTATTTTCAGGAAAATTGATGATCCTTAATTTTTTCCTCCTGCTGCGTCCTTCCAGATCGATTATCCTCTGTTGTTGCTTTTCCAGGTTTTGCTTGGTCGTAATTGAGGCTTTTTCAAGTGAGTGGAGTTTGGCATCTCTCTCTTTACCAGTTTGGTCGAGTTCAGCAATTAATTGCCTTTATTTGGCATTCTCCTGGATAAGAGTATTTTGCATTTCTTCAAAGTCTTTTAAAATAGACTTCAATTCGGCAAAGCCACGATCAAACTTTCTGTCCAGATTAGAAATAGCTTCCAACGTATGTTGGTCTCCACTACTTTTACCATTAGCAGAGGCTTTAGATCTGGTGGTCATTTTCACAGTTAAAATTCAAGATTAAACGTGCCAGTATTATAAAATACTTATTAAATGGTGGTAAATAATAGATTGAAAAGTGCCTGGACCAAAGCCAAGTCATGACTTAGTCCATCGAACTCCACCAACAGACTCCAGAATTTCTTTTCTTGAAACCAGTCACTTTTTGTGGTCTCCAAACTTTCTTGTCAGGTTCTCTTGTTATCTCTTGAGTTCCCATAAACTCTCTCGACTTGTATCGGGTGCAGGCGATGGTTGGCCTGATTTAGCAATGAGGGGTGTATTTAGATGGACATCAAGAAATAAGGTGTAACACTCTTAAGTAGTCCGATTTTTGCCAATGGCATGTTGTTCACAGAGAGATGAACTTCAGGGGCAAGTGTGGCCCACTTTTGACCTCGAGAGTAGACCAGTTCTGCCAGAGCCCTCTCAATCTCCTGATTCCTTCTCTCCACTGCCCCACTCGATTGCGGGTGGCACGGAGTTCTGCACTCCACTTGTATTCTTGCCGATTCACACACGGCCTGAAAGCCTTTACCAATGAAGTAAGACTCCGGTCTGCATGTATTGATGCAGTGGACTCAATGGTGGACTATTGAGTTCTGAAGTGCGGTGATGGCAGTGGTCTCAAGAAGCGGTAGGGACTAACCACGAATATCCTGTACAAAGATTAACTGTGACAAGAATATATTTATTTTGTCTCCGATAAGGTGGGTTGCCTTGGGATGCCAGAAATGGGCCTATATAATCAACTTGACACACCTGCAATGTTGCGTTTGGTTCTATTCATCTTTTGGGAAGTGGTCTTGTAACTGATCCTTTATTATAGGCCAGGTATTCTTCATAATTTGCAACAAATCGCTTGCAATCAGCCAACAAATAAGGCCACCAGTATAACATGGGTAATTTTACATGAGTGGCTTGTCCACCACCGTGATTGTGTCCAAATCCTTGGTGGGCTTCTCGAATTAGTTCTTCCCTCTTCTGAGAAGGAGGTATTTGCTTCTTATCATTTTTTTAGGGAGGCAGACACAAACCTTTCATTTACCATCAGTCTCGTACTTGTGATGTGTTGGAAATCCTTTGGAATTGGGTTGAGTAGTATCTGGGAGGATTGTTGAAACATCATCTTGGTATTCTTTATTTGTTGCTTAGTTACTACCATAACCCTGGCGTTACTTACCGGAGTAAGGTCCATCCCGACAGCTTGTTTGGCTTTATATCGGCTAATTAATTACCATAACTGTGCAGACTGCCTGCAGTATTCCCCGGGATGTGTAACACCTGTACTAATGGTCCAGTCAATAATAATTCATGGATATCTCTCCACGTGGACAAGCGTGGAAGCAGCTTTCCTCTGTGTATTATCCATCCGGCAGTCGACCAGGTGGGGAGATCTATTTCTACTGTGTTCCTGACAGAGTCATAGAGTCAGTGCAGATCAGGACTGGTTTGGTAGTGTTTACCTGTCTCAGGCAGATCTCCAGATGTCGTCCCGAAATCAATTTCCCCTTTCAGTCTGCTCTAAATAACACAGTGTCACAAGGTAGATTCGAACAAATACCTTTATGAGCAGTGCGCCGCTCGGAGGATTCTTTTCAGCACTAGGTGTCGCTTCCCGAGTTCTCTCCGAAAAAAGGGCAGACAGACATTTATACAGGAATTGTCACGCACATCTCATGCAAACGGCGCCGCGAGTTTTGGTCAAACTATAGAGATCCCGAGACAGCTATCACACCTTTTGTCTTAGTATAATTGAGTTATAATCAAGGATTTCAAAGGCAGGTATCACCCTTCATTTTTCAGACCACGTCTTCACCTCGATGTTAATTATACTCAGTATCGCCACCGTCTGACATATCGGAATTGTTCGCTACCCGAAACAAAGGCAGTTAACATACTTAACATTCCAACCTAACTTCTGGGTCAGCATTTTGCTAGTCCTTGCTAAAGAAATATAAAGGCATATATATATTGTTTACCAGTTAGAGGTATGGTTGCAATTCTTTACCCTGTTTTCCTCACAGAGCTTTAGCATCAGCACATTGTGCTGTCTGGTTCCCTAAAGGATGGGCTTGTAACTCATGAGGCTTAAAACCTCTTCAGATTAAAAAAAAATCTCTTTATAATCCCTGTTCCTGCTTGTAACCGACTAGATCTATATTTTATGGACTCTTGTTGCTGACCCAACACAGTGCCATATTTCAGAGTCGTGTTTTAAAGGATGTGCCACATTGGGCCATGGAGGAGATGGTCTGATTCCAGTCGGTACTAATCTAGGATTTGGTCTGTCTTGTCTACATCCTACTTTATGTTCGATCCCCTCATCGTTCCAGTCTCTGACCTGAAGAACAAAATATTTATCATTCTCGATTGGAGGAGCATTGGGTGTATCATCCCATATCTCTGCTCGACTAACAACACATTCATAATGTCGAACAGCATTTGCTTGTGCAGCTACTGGAACAAGGATGTCATCCATTATAGTACCAGGTGGTGCGTCTTCACACTTCTCGAGCATGGTCTGAGTTGTACAACTGCTAAATAATAATTCTTTCTGTTTTATTTCATCAAAAGTAAACGTGACCACGTTTGGAACCAATTGCAATGATATTGAGTGTACCGTCTGAGAGCTCTAAACAAGTCAAGACTTTAAGCCCTATCTGGTACAAGTATATTCGACTACCCTCACTATAGACAGATTATACTGTATCAACCTACACTATAGGACTAGCTTACTTCACTACTTTACTCTCTATGGAAAGGTCTAGCTGTCAATAATCACTATTTCAAGCGGTGGGTCCCCCCTCCCAACCAAAGAGAAGATAGTTCTGGCTGACGAAGCAGTTTAAACACAGTACACTTTAAGTGAAATGCATTTAATTTTTACAATAATTCTTAACTAAGGTTTGTTACTTACAAAGGATTTCCAAACACGAGTACAATTCCTGAAAGCTAAAAAGTCATACCAACAAGATGCAGACGAACAAGTCGTCCGTCACTGAGGTCTTCTTTCTGTCACCCCTTCTCTTGTCATTCCATTCTGTCATTCCTAACGACCCTGACTTTCTTCTAACATTTACACTGTTTTGCCAATGGTTGGCATCATCGGCATGTGATGTTTGTCAACTACATTCATCAGGCCAGGTGGATGGAGAGCTTAACGAGGCCAACGTGGACCCCATTGTTTCTCTTTATTGAGTCAAGACGGTGAGCAAAGTGCACTGGGTAGAAATCAAGAGGCTGAGTAAAGAATACTGGTTAGAAAATTAACTGACTGAAGAACAATCATCTTGAATCTTGGACAATTTCTGCTGATGGGCTAAAAAGAAGTTTAACTGAGTGAACAACAAATATCTTGAAGATTGGACATTTTCTGATGCTGTGTTAAACAGCTGAGGTGAGCAAAAAGCCGCCGGAGGTCTGCCTGAGGTGAGGTGTAGACTGCATTCAGGATGACGGTGGAGAACTCCCACAGTGAGTGGTAGATGATTGGAATGAGGGGAGAATGAAATCGGGATTAGTGTAAATGGGTGCTTTATGGTCGACATGCAGTCGGTGGGCCGAAGGGCCCTTTTCCATGCTGTTTAACTCTGACTATATTACTGAGCAGGTGAGATGGTGTAGAACAATAAAGCAGGAAGGAGCAAGGTGCCACCACAACGCAGCGTGGACCCAAGAATGAGGACAGAGTTTGGTGAGTGTGTGAAACTAGCTGCCAGAGGAAGTGGTAGAGGTGGGAACAATTACAATGTTTAAAAGACCTTTGGACAGGTACATGGATAGGATGGGTTGAGAGGGAGATGGGCCAAATGCAAGCAAATGGGACTGGCTCAGTGAGGCAACTTGGTCAGCATGGATGAGTTGGGCTGAAGGGACTATTTTTCGTGCTGTATCAGAATCAGATTTTTTATCACTGTCTTATATGATGTGAGATTTGTTGCTTAGCGGCAGCAGTACAGAACAAAGACACAAAGTTACAATAAATCACAAAATAAATAAATAGTAAAAGGAATAGCGAGGCCCGTTCAGAAGTCTGATGACAGAGGCAAAGAAGCTGTTTCTGAATCGTTGAGTGTCGGTATTCAGGCTCCTGAACAACCTCCCTAATGGTTGTAATGAGAAGAGGGCATGCCCCACATGGTGAGGGTCCTTCCTGTTGGATGCTGCATTCGTAAGACACCGCCTCTTGAAGATGTCTTCGATGGTGGGGTGGGTTGTGCCCATGATGGAGCTAGCTGAGTCTACAACCCTCGGCAGCCTCTTGCAATCTTTTGCACTGGAGCCTCCACACCAGGCTGTGATGCAACCAGTCAGAATAATCACCACTGCACATCCACGGAAATTTGCAAATGTGTTTGGTGACACACCAAACCTCCTTAAACTCGGAAAAAAGTAGAGTCGCAGGCATGCACTATGAACAGCCGAGATAATAGAAAAGAAGATGAGGGCAGTTTGCAACATGAACTGTTCCCAAAGGATAAAAACTGTTTATTTAAGTAATTTATTAATGAGAGTCAGTGGATATTTCAGCCCCAGCTTTGTCTCGTCTCTGATCTTACTCTGTGTCCCTGCATAAATAAATGGGTTAACACAGGAACACAAGTAATGAAACACGTAGCCGCTTTCTTCCAGAGGGAAAATTGAGTCACTGAAATTGGAACCTGAAAAGTAGGTGGCACTGGTAATGCTTATGTAGAGGAAAGTTATCAGTACCAGTAGCCACAAGAGGAGGAATATACCCGAGATATTTAGGATCAGGACAATAGACTTCCTGCGGCTGTTCATCTCTGGGTCGCTCTGTCTCTCACTGTTCCCACCGCCCTGGAGTCTCCTGCGGATTCTAATGGCCCTTAAAATGTGCCTGATGGTTAGGAAATTGAACAACAAAATTAGAACGAATGACAGACAAGCTTTCAATCCAGTCAAATGCTACCCAGCCAGGTGATGTATAAAATGCGGACTTAAGCTTGCACAGTGTGGACTTGGTTCAAATGCAAAGTAGTTAAATACATTTTTGAAACAGCTCAGGGCAGTAACCGTTCCGATCACCACAGCCGCCGTTCGCTCCGTGCAATATTTTGTTTTCAAATTTTGACAGCAAATAGCCACAAAGGTGAACATCACTGTCACCCAGACAGAGCAGTCTCTTACAGCATAAGCTAATGCAATATTCACATTGCAGTCTAGAGCAATGGTCAAGTAACTGAACAGAGAAGTCATGGGCACAATCCGGTTTAATATCACGCCCGTGATAATGACCAGGAGATCCGTCACCGCCATCGACAGCAGGTAGACAGTGATACATCTGGAAAGAGCACATCGTCTGCGGAACATTACCCCAATCACGGCCAAGTTAGCTGCAATAGAGGAAAACAAAGGGAGTGGGTGTATCAGTGATTGTGTGTGGGTGTGTCTCAGTGATTGTATGTGGTGTTTTTATGTGTGTGTTAATGACAGGTGAATTTTTGTGGTGTGTGTGGTGTGAGAGTGATGTGTTTGTGTTGTGTGCATTTTGTGTGTTGTGTGAGAGACAAAGAATTAAAACAGTGGAACTCACAGAAAAAATTGCACTTGACGGGATTCAGTGCAACTTTTATTTCTTTTACACCTGAAACTGAGTTGACAGACAGTTACCCCACTTAAGAGTTCTATCATACGATTAACTGTGCTGTGACGTTGCACCATCCTTTAGTTTGTATCTTATCAGAGATTCCATCTCTGTGGAAAGAATCCAGAGCAAGAATGTTACCTTCCACTGTGAACTTTTCACCGAGTTTATACCCTTGTGCTGTTGTTACCAGTTTGAATCCGTGTTTTACCAGGACTTTAGGGGAAGGTTCTGAGGCTCAATCGTCACATCACTGAAATTTGACCAGCTGCTCTACAATTACTTGGCTTAACACTTCCTCCCTATTTAAACAATGGAAGCAGTTCTCCATTCTTCTGGCACCCCTAGTGCCCTGGGATGATTGGAAAATGACTGTCAGAGCCTCCACAATTTGTGACCTTGCTTCCTTTAACAACCTCCTCTCTGGATGCATCACAGCTTGGGACGGTAACTGCCCGTTTAGTCTCTCTTCTCCCCCCTTCCTTTGGGCAGAAGATACAAAAGCTTGAGACCAAGTCCCATCAGACTCAAGGAAAGCTTCTATCTCGCTGTTATCAGACTCTTGAACAGGATTATCATACGATAAAAGAGGAACTCCTGATCTCCCAATCTACATCACTGTGGCCCTTGCACTTTATTTGTCCACCTGCGCTGTACTTTCTCTGTAACTATAATACTATATTCTGCATTCTGTTTCCTTTTTACCACCTCGATGTAGGTATGTATGGAATGGCATCACAAACAAAATCCTTCATGGTAAGTTGGTACATGTGACAATAATAAACTGTTTCCAATATTTCATCCAGACCAGGAAAAAATTATTCATTTCCAAAGATAACACCCGAATCATTTGGAGTTGTACAGCATAGAGAATGGCCCTTCAGCCCATTGTGTCTATGCCGACCAACAGGGACCTATCTTCACCATCCCCATTTCCCAGCACTGTCTGTAGACTTCTATATATTGGCGATTCAAATACCCAACCAGATATTTCTTAATGTGTGAGAGTGCCTGCCTCCCCCACCCTCTCAGGCTGTGTGTTCCACATTCCAACCACCCTCAAGCAGAAAATGATCTTCATCAGATCCATTCTGAACCTCTTATCCTTTACCTTAAACCGATGCTCTCTGGTTTTAGCTGCCTCTGCTGTGGACAGAGAGTGAGCAGCTTCAAGTTCCTGGGCATCAACACTAGGAGGAGGGTCTATCCTGAGCCCAATACGTTGATGCAATCACGAAAAAGCACGACAGTGGCTCTACTTCGTTAGGAGTTTGAGGAGATTCAGGATTTCACCAAAGACTCTTGAAAATTTCTCTTGACGTAGGTTGGAAAGAATTCCGACTGGTTGCATCATAGCCTGGTATGGAGGCTCCAATGAATAGGATTACAGAGGTTACAGAAGGTTGTAGATTCAGCCAGGGCCATCATGGGTACAACCCTCCACATCCTCCAGGTAATCTTCAAGAGGCGTGCCTCAAGAAAGCGGCATCCATCACGAAGGACCCTCACCATCCTGGACATGCCCTCTTCTCATTCCTAACGTTGGGTCGGAGGTACAGGAGCCTGAAGACCCACACTCAATGATTCAGGAACAGCTTCTTCCCGTCCGCCATCAGATGTCTGAACTGTCCATGGACACACAAATACTAACTAATTTTTCTTTTTTTTTGCACTATTTATTCAATGTTGCAATTTATAGTAATTTTATAACTTTGCACGGTACTGCTGCCGCAAAGCAACAAATTTCATGTCATCTAAGTCGGTGATAATAAATCTGATTTAGATTCTGGAAAACGTTTCGACTATCTGTCCTATTTATACCTCCATCAGGACCCCCTCAGCCTTCTCAGCTCAAGGAATACAAACCCAGTTTATTCAGTCTCTCCTCGTAACTGACGATCCCAGGCAACATCCTGGTGAATCTCCTCTGCACCCTCTCCAGTGCAATCAAGTCCTACCTACAGTGTAGTAACCAGAATCGTACACACAAAATGTCCAGATCAAACAGACTACCGTCACTGACTTACGGCATCCTCAGTTCTACGATATCAATCTTCTCATGTTGTTTTCTAAACATTCTACATCCTGTTTAAACTCCTTAATGTAAAGTGCATGTCACATTTTGTTTTAAACTATTCATATAAGTGCCATAAGAAAGAAATTACTTCAATTATTGTTGGGTGTTTACCATCATAATGAGAAGAGATGATATATTATGTATCAAAACCAAAGAAGAATTAAAGATGTAAAGAAGAAACTCCACTGCTAATTGTGATAAAATGCACAATAAAGAAATAAAATTTAAAAGGAGGAAATTATTAAATTAAACTGGTACAACTAATGGGAGAAAACAATGAAAGGGTATTAATGATACTGGGAGAACAGCAAAAGGGTAAAAATCTACAATTGACAGAAAGCAACAATCACAGTAAACACAGCAGTGATACAACATTTCACAACATTTTGCAGATCGATAATTAACACCAATACTTTACCAGGAATGCCAATGACTGCAATGATGGAATAGCAAATGACCAACCCTAAGATTTGTGCAACTCCATGCATTGCTAGCGTAAGCTTGAAGCACACAATACTCTGCATTCACAGTCTATTGTATTTAAACCTGACAGCAATCGCCAGGGAGTTTATGAGGAAGACATTTTGTTTTTTTGATGCTAATTACATTAATTGAAACCATCAATTTAAAGCAGCTGATGCCAATAATTGTTTTGATGAATATTTGTGCATGAAGTGTAATCCTGCTTCCATTGCTTCTAAAAAAAGTAAGGACCATCTAAAAGGGTGTATGGAATTGGTGAGAGCTGTCTTTCGCCCATTGAGCACAACAACCTGGAACAAAATGTTTTTGGCAATTAAAAATGAACATACATATTGGATTTAGTTTGTGGAATGATCAAAGTCAAAGTGAAGGTCGAGTTTGTTGTCATGTGCACAAGTACATACAGGTGCAATGAAAAACTTACTTGCAGCAGCATCACAGATACATAGCATCAGATAAGCAGCATTTGCAAGAAAAACATTAAGTAAACACAAATTATACACTATTTTTACAACAAAGTACACAATGAAAATTAAAAAAAAATCCATTTCAGTGCAAAGGGATGAAATTGTTCATAGTGTTGGTAAACTCCAGTGATGAAGGTTGTGCTGGTTGGTTCAAGAACTGAATAGTTGAAGGGAAGTAACTGTTCTTGAACCTGGTGGTGTGGGACTTCAGGCTTCTGTACCACCTGCCCGATGGTAAGTGTGAGAACATGGCAGAGCCTGGATGGTGGGGATCTTTGATGATACATTTTGCTTTCTTGAGGCAGCACTTCCTGTAGATACTACCAGTGGTGGGGAGGGATGTGCCCCTGATGTATTGGGAAGAGTTTACTTCTCTGTGCAGATTCTGCAGACGTTTGTTAGAGTGTTCAGTGGTAATCCAAACCTCCTTAATCTCTCAAGAAAGTAAAGACGCTGGCGCGCCTTCCTTGTGACCTATGTACAGGGCCCAGGACAGCTCATCCGAATTTAAAGCTGCCGAATCTCTCGATCACCAATCCCCATGGCAGACTGGAACATGTACGCTCTCCTGAAGTCAACAATCAGTTCTTCAGTTCCACTAACATTGAGTGAGAGGTTGTTTCTGCAGCACCTCTCAACCAGGTGTCTAATCTCATTCCGCTAAGCACGGATCACCACTTGTGATTTTTCCAACAGCAGTGGTGTCATCAACGAATTTTTATATGGCATTGGACCTGTGCTTCACCACACATTCATGTGTGTATAGAGAGTGGAGCAGGGGGCTAAGCACACAGCCTTGAGGTGCCCCTGGGCTGATGGTCAGTGAGGAGGAGGTGTTGCTAGCAATCCTCACTGACTGAGGTCTGTCGATGAGAAAGTCGTGTTACCAGTAGCAGAGGGAGGCACAGAGGCCCAGGTCTTAAAGCTTCGTAATGAGTGTGAATGGATGTTTGTGTTCAACGCTGAGCTGTAGTCGATGAACATCACTGTGGTGATGAACATACATCATGTAGTGATGTATGTTTTCCTGTTGTCCAGATGGTCCAGAGCAGATTGAAGAGCCTAAGAAAGTGCATCTGTTGTTGACCTGTTCTGGTGGGAGGCAAATTGAAGTGGATCCAGGTCATATCTGAGACAGCAGTTGACTCACTCTCAAAATATTTTATGACTGTTGATGTAAGCACTTGCGGACTGTAGTCATTCAGGTAGGTCACCACGTCTTCTTGGGCACTGGTGAAATAAGTCATTATTTGAAGCAGTTAGGAACCTCAGATCTCAGGAGCAAGAGGTTGAATATGTCCGTACACACTTGGTCTGCACAGATCTCTTGTACTCAGCTGGGTGCGCCGTCTGGACCAAACGTGTTTCGTGGATGGACCCTCTTGAAGGATGCCCGGACATCGGATTACAGGGTCATACTGCGATGTGGAACTCGTGTGGGTGTGTCATAGCTCTCCCTATCAAAGCGTGCATAAAAGGCACTGAGCTCCTCAGGGAGCGATGGGTCGTTGCCACAAGCTGCCCGATCTCACCTTGTCGGAGGTTACGTTGTGCAGGCCCTGCCACAGCTGCCCAGCTTCCATTTGTGATTCCAGTTTAATCTGAAATTGCCTCTTTGGGCTCGCAATGTCCGACTGGAGGCCGTACCTGGACTTCTTATATGACTCTGGATCGACAGCCATAAATGCCACAGATCTGGCCCTCAGCAGATTATGAACCTCCTGGTTCATCCAGGGCTTCTGGTTGGGGAAGATTCAGAATGCTTTTGTGGGTACACACTCGTCCACACGTGTCCTTATGAAGTGAGTGCTGCAGGTAGAGATTTTCTGATTCTAAGATGGCAAAACTGTTGGTATTGACTTTCATTCAACATCAAACTGACGGCAACTTCAGGAGTTAATTATGTGTGTAGCGAAACATGGAACAACCAGTGCACCTCCACACATTGTTCTGTCTGCAGCCTTCTCCACTGTGGTCAAAGGAAATCACTTGAACGTTGAGTCGTTGAGCCTCCTTCATTGTAAATTACCCTGCAAAACGTTCACTTTGTTGCATGAGGTCGGGCAGGACAGTAAGCTCAGCAAACTGTTGTTGGCTCTCTCAGTTACGTGTCGTAATTCATTAAGATAATTTTTCGGTGGACTTTGGTTTTATTTGAAGTTGATATTTTGAAATCTTCATGTGTTTCACGATCATTGACAATCAATGGCACTACCATTGCCTGGTCTCCTGCTTCACAGGCCTGAGAAACACCATTGACTAGAAGGTCCACTGAACCAGCCACATGTATACTGTCACTGCAATAGCAAGAGGATGGGTAACCAGCAGACCGTTTCTTCTGTAAAGGAATAGTTCCAACGATCAAATATGCTCCACTTCTCTGCGTCAGTGCAGCTGAAGCAATACAAATAAATCTGGGCATGTTGTTTGAGTTTAAAAATGCTTTTTGAATCCTGATTTCTTTCTCATCAGAATTCCTTAGAGGTTCATTGGTCAATCAAATTGATGACTTTGGAGTTTCTGGATGGTGGGGATCTGCTTGAACTGAGAGTGGAGAACACTGGAGCGCCCTCCATAGAGATTGTTCGATCCTTCAGGGCAGCTGATATTGACATCAGATGTGAGGCTGATGCTTGCCACTGAGTACTTTGAAGATTGGAGAATAATGAATGCATGTGAGAATAATTGAGGGAAAATGTGAGAGGCATAAAGAGGAAAAATACACATTAATGTTCTCCTGCAAGAAACTGATGTGCCTTGTCCACCATGAGCAGGAGAAACATTGAGGCTGTCATATGGAACATACAGCATGGAAACAGGCCCTTTGGCCTAACTCGTCCATGCTGAGCATGTCAGGAATGGAGGTCACTAATTTACTTGCCTTGTTCAGCATGAACAGGAGGACTACCTATTAATGTAGCAAAAGTACTTTTCTTTAAGTGAATCAAACTTTGATACCAAACAATGTAATGAATTACTTTGAGATACGAACACATGGAAAAACCATAACCAGCTTTGAGAAATACTTTTTCCAAAGTTAGTACTATTTTCCACACAATGAATTCGTGAATTGGTGCTTACAACGTTTTTAGATTCATGCAATGTAACCTTTTTATCCATAAAAACCCGATCTCAACATGAAATATGTCTTTGATCACGTCACTGCAAGTTTAATATGTAACACGAAATTCTATATTGGGAATTAACAGGCCACCGGCAAAACATATTTTCCACAGGGGTGGTAACTTCCCTCCAGTGAATGGTTTTCTGATCATAATGTTTATTAACTGCTTCACTTCAAACAAAACGTTACGGCATCGTTCAAAGGAGTCATCATGGTGTAAGGTGTTGCTTTGGTTAAATTGTTCACAAAGTGACATAAAGCAGAGCAAAGTTCGTCAGAAACTCACAAATGTCTTTGTTGGGAACCAAAAGAGACTTCATATATAGGCACACACAGACACACACAGACGCACACAGACACAGACACAGAGACACAGAGACACACACACACACACACACACACACACACACACACACACACACACACACACACACACACACACACACACACACACCCTCATTCACTGTCGGAACTTCAGTGGGTATGCCATTTGCTCCTGAGGTCCTGTTAGTTTTTGAGTCACCATGTGGCCTTTTCAACGTATTGTTTGTAAAGAGGGGAGGCACAGAGCACGGAAACAGGCCTTTTGGCCCAACATTTCCATGCCGATCAATTGCCCATCTAAGCTCGTCCCATTTGTCCACGTCTTGCCCGAGTGTTTCCAGAATTTTCTGATTTTATTTCAGATTTCCAACATCTGCAGTCTTTTATTTTGATTTTGCTTATCTTTAAGTATCCTGCCTCCGATTGCACCTCCAACATAATGTTCAAGGAACCCGTCTCGCCGGCATTCAATGAACTTACATCCTCAAGGCCACATCTGCCAAATCAGCTCTTACTTTCTTCTTGATCTGTCCAACAGGGGGACTGACAACTTTATTCTGTCATTTCCAATTACCCATACTATGATTCTACTTCCTAATACTTCATGTTCTTTTTTCACCAGTGTCCTAATGCCGTTGTGTTATCAGACACACCCTGCTCTTTCCTGTTGGTGAATATGCCAACCGCTCTGTGACACTAATAAATACTCCGGGACATTCAACTCTCTTCCTTGTGACCAGACCTCTGTAATGTCCGGTAGACCAACCCCTCTTGGGACTGCTAATTCATGTAACTTGTTACAAGTGGGTGACACAGTGGAGCAGCAGGTAGTGCTGCTCTCTCACTGTTCCGATGACCAAGGTTCAATCCCTACCTCTGGTGCTGTCTGTGTGGAGTTTTCACATTCTCCCTGTGACCGTTTGCGTTTTCTCCCACATCCCAAAGACCTCGATGCAATCACAAGGAAAGCGCGCCAGCATCTTAAATTTCTTCAGAGGTTAAGGAGGTTTGGCTTATCATCGAATACTCTAAAAATGTTCCACAGATGTACTGTTAAAGGTATCCTGACTGGTTGCATCATGGTCTTAACAGTAATTCGAATGCGCAGGAACATAAGCTGCAAATAGTCGAGGACTCTTCCCAATACATCACGGGCACATCCCTCCCCACCATCTGTGGTATCTACAGGAGGTGCTGCCTCAAGAAGGCAACATCCATCATCAAAGATCCCCACCGTCTGGGCCATACCATTTTTCGCAACTACCATCAAACCTGAAGACCCACAGAAAGTTCAAGAACAGCGAATTCCCTTCAACCATTTGGTTCTTGAACCAACCGGCAAAACCCGAATCAGAAGATTTTCGCAACTCTATGAACACTTTGACCACTTTGCACTAAAATGGACTTCTTTTTGTTTGAATTGTTTCTTCTAAAAATTGTGTATAATTCATGATTAATTTTTATTTTTCTTGTGAATGCTGCTCTCTGATGCGATGTGCCTGTGATGTGCTGCAAGTAAGTTTTCCATTGCACCTGTGCATACATAGACTTGTACACATGACAATAAACTCAACTTTGACTTTGATTTTGACTTTATGACTGAGCAGGTGAGATGATAGCAAAGAAGATGATGGTGTTTCGCAAGCTAAACTGTTCCCCAAGAATAAAGGTTGTTAACTTAATAATTTATTGATGAGAGTCAGTGGATATTTCAGCCCCAGCTTTATATCGTCTCTGATCTTACTCTGTGTCCCTGCATAAATAAATGGGTTCACGCAGGAACACAAGAACTGAAGCGCGTACCCGCTCTCTTGCAGAGGAAAAATTGAGTCACTGAAATTGGAACCTGAAAAGAAAGAGATGTTGGTAATGCGAATGTAGAGGACAGTTATTGGTGACAAGAGCCACAAGAAGATGAAGATACCCGAGATACTGAGGAGCAGGTCGATAGACTTCCTGCGGCTTTCCATCTCCGGGTCGCTCTGTCTCTCACTGTTCCCGGCGCCCTGGAGTCTCTACGGATTCTAATGGCCCTTAAAATATCCCTGACAGTGAGGAAATTGAGCAGCAAAATTAGAAAGAATGGCAGACAAGGGGTTAAAATGCTATCGATCCAGTCATATGCCATCCAGCCAGGCGAGGTATACTATGCTGACGTTAGTTTGCACGGTGTGGACTCGGTTTTATGTGGAGGTTCATATATAAAATACATAAATCCATTTTTGAAACAGCTGAGAGCAGCAACCGTTCCGATCACCACAGCCGCCGTTCGCTCCGTGCAATATTTCATTTTCAATTTCTGGCAGCAAATAGCCACAAAGCGATCAAAGGTGAACATCACCATCACCCAAACAGAGCAGTCTCTTACGCCGTAAGCTACGGTGACATTCACAATGCAGGCCGGAGTGATGGACAGGAAATTCGACGGGAAATTCATGGGAAGAATCCGGTTTAATATCACACCGGTGATAATGACCAGGAGATCCGTCACCGCCATCGAGAGCAGGTAGACAGTGATACATCTGGAGAGACCACTTTGTCTGCGGATCATTACCCCAATCACGGCCAAGTTAGCTGGAATAGAGGAAGACAGAGGGGGTGCATGTATGTTGGTAAATGTGTGTGTGTGTGTGTGTGTGTGTGTGTGTGTGTGTGTGTGTGAATGACGATGAGTGTGTAGTGTGAAAATACATGTGTGTGTGTGTCTGTGCGTGTCTGTATGTGTGTCTGTTCATGTGTGGGTGTTTGTGTGTGGTAAGTGTGTGGAGTGTCTTTTCCGTGCGTGGTGAGTGCGTGATGTCCATTTTATATGAGTCGTGGATTTTGTGTGTGTGTGTGGCATAAATGTTATTTGAAAGCATGTCGTATGTGGTGTATATTTTAGTTTTTGAATGTGTGTTGTACAAAGAATAAAAACAGTGGAACTCACAGTTAAACCTTGTACTTGACAGTATTCAGTGTGACATTTACTGCTTTGACACTTTAAACTGAGTTGACAGACATTTACCCCACTCAGAATTCTATCATGTCATTAACTGCGCTGTGATGTTGCAACATACTTCAGTTTGTATCGTACCACAGAGTCTGTCTCTGTGGAAGACATCCACAGCAAGAACGTTATTTTCCACTGAAAACTTCATCACTAACAACACCACTGATTTTCTTATTGTTCGTCACCTTTTCCATATAAAAGAAAAATTCTGAAAAAAGGTTCTTTTTCTTTAAGTTTCACCCTATCCGTTATTTCGTCCTCTGGTACAACAATACCATCGACCCCTCCTCTTGTGAAGACACCCAGATGGATGTTTGGAACTCACTTCCCAAACTGATATATTCATATTTAAACCACATTTGGATGTGTATTTGAAGAGCGCTACAGACATGGTGCTAAAAAGTGGGATGAGGCTTTTTCCACTGGCACAGAAACAGTGCACCAACTGGCCCAACATTGTAAATCTTCATAACTCAGTTAAATCACAGATCACTGCTGCAAAGCTGCGCTCCCTCGGATGTCCCTTTAACATGCACGTCTTCATCCACCAAACCAATTCTGTATTTCACGCTGCTCCCTCCCCACATGCGCAACTAATAATCTGGTTTCTCCATTCTGCAAGTAGTTAAGATACCCTACAATTTTTCTCCCTGAACAAGAATAGAAACATCAAGCCCTATTCCACCATGCACTCCCCCACAGGCCTCCATTTATTTGAGCTGAGATATTATCCATCTGGATTTATCAATGACTGATCATCCACAGTAAACGCTCCATGAATTTACTTCCAATAGCTCTCTGCAGCCAGGACATTGAATCACAAAATCCCCAGTTCAAATTCCCATCCTGCACTTACTGACTTACTGGATCCTCAGTCCCTCTGTTTCAATATCCTTTGGCTGTTTTCGAAGCACACCACGTTTTGTTTGAAACTACTTCATTTAATTTTGTTGATGTTACAATAGATATCAAAACCAGAGTAGTTGACCAAAACCAGTGTAGAAGTTTAGAAGTTGTAAAGAAGTTACTCCCCCACTATTTGTGATAATATGCATTCTAAAGAAATAATATTTAAAAAGAAAAGAAATGTTCAATTAAACTGGTGTATCCAATGCAAGAAAAAAATTAAGGGTATCAATGATACTTGGAGAGTAGCAAAGGGGTAAAAACCCACAATTGACAGAAAGCAACAATCCCAGTAAACACATCAGTGATGCAACATTTCACAACATTTTGCAGATTGATAATTAACACCAATACTTTACCAGGAATGCCGATGACTGCAATGCTGGAATACCAAATGGCCAACCCCAAGATTTTTGGAGCTCCATGCATTGCTGTTGAAAGCTTGAAGCCAACAACACACTGCATTCACTGTCTTTATTTATACCCGACATCAGTCACCAGGGAGCAGATTAAGAAGGCATCTTTGTTTTTATGCAAATAATATGTGTAAGAACAAACAACATAAAGCAGATGACGTCGATATTTTGATGAATAATCGCATTGAATGTGAAACTCTGCTTCCATACCTTCAAGAAAAGTAAGGACAGATGAAAAGGGTGGATGTCATGGTGAAAGCTGTCTTTGGCCCGTTGAACACAGCAACCTGGAACAATATATTTCTGGCATTATGAAACGAACAGACACATTGGATTTATTTTCTGCGGTGAAATTGAGCAAAGAAGGGAGAAAGGTGCTAACCATTAAAGTAATTCAGCATTAGAAGGTAAAAGGTGAATCATCGTTGAGGATTTAAATTTTGGAAAACTGGACATTGGAGGGTTAAGGCTTAAGCATCCGATGACAAGAACTGTAATTGCACAGAATTAGAGACAACAGAGGAAGCAGTTCAAGCGTTCATATAATTACTTATTGAATTACTTGGGTAACCGATAAATGAAGGAAAATCGGTTTGCGTCATAAAGGGCGTTGATCACCAAGAGAAGTGGGAGCTGGTGTAAAACCAAAAAAAGATTAATCAACTGGAAGAGACTGCCGAGATCAGGAGATAATGATTCAAAGTCAAAGTCGAGTTTATTGTAATTTGCAGAAATACATGTATGCACAGGTGCAAGGAAACATTTTGTGAGTGTTGCAGGCCCAGATATTCTGATTCTAAGATGTCAGAACTGTTGGTGTTGACTTTTATTCACCATGAAACTGACGGTAACTTCAGGAGTTAATTCTGTGTGTAGCGAAACATGGAACAACCAGTGCACCTCCACACATTGTGCTGTCTGCAGCCTTCTCCACTGTGGTCAAAAGAAATCACTTGAACGTTGAGTAGTTGAACCTCCTTCATTGTAAATTACCCTGAAAAACGTTCACTTTGTCGCATGAGGTCGGGCAGGACAGTAAGTCATATTAAAGCTAGTAAACTGTTGGTGTCTCTCTAATTTATACACTGTAATTCATTCAGATATTTTTCTTCAATGGATTTTGGAAAAATGTGCGAGGGATAAAGGGGAACAATACATGTTAATTCTTTCCAAGAATGTAGATGTGAGTCCAACTGATGTGCCTTGTCCACCATGAGCAGCAGAGTCACAGAGTTATACAGCATGGAAACAGTCCCTTCGGCCCAACTTATCCATGCTGACCAAGTTGCCTAACCGAACCAATGCCACTTGTCCAGTTTTGGCCCATATCCCTCTACAACTTTCCTCTCCATGTCCCTGTCCAAACGTCTTTTAAATGTTGTATGTGTTCCCACCTCTCCCACTTCCTCTCGTTCCATATCCCAACCACACTCTGTGTCACAAAGTTTCCCCTCAGGTCGCTTTTAAATCATTCCCCTCTCACTTTAAATCTCTACCCTCTGATATTGAACTCTCCCACCCTGGGGAAAATATTGCAGCTATTCACCTTATCCTGCTCCTCCTGATTTTATAAATCTCCATCAGGTCACCCCTCAGCCTCCTACACTCCAGGAAAGAAAGTCCGAGCCTATACATCCTCTCCTTATAACTCGAGCCCTCCAGTCCCGCTAACATCCTCAGAAATCTTTTTTGAAACCTTTCCAGTTTAATGCCATCCTTCCTGCAACAGGGGGACCAGAACTATCCGCAGGACTCCAAATGTGGCCGGATCCCGACCGGAAACCTCAGCTGCCCACTTCCCTCCACAGATGATATCTGACCCATTGACTATCTCCAGCATCTTGTTTGTTGCAACAGATTCCAGCATCTGCAGTCTCTGGTGTGACCAACGTCTTGTACAGCTGTAACATGACGTCCCAACTCCTGTACTCAATGTCCTGACTGATGAAGGCAAGTGTGTCAAACACATTCTTCACCACCCTGTCTGCCGGTGTCTCCACTTACAAGGAACTATGTACCTGCCCCCCCCCCGGGTCTCTCTGTTCTGCAACACTCGCCAGTGCCCTACCATTTAGTGTGCAAGTCCTGCTCTGGTTCATCTTACCAAACCAACACCTCGCATTTATCTTCATAAAATTTAGTAATCTGATTATGTATCCTCTCAACTTAAAAAATGTAACTTTGTTGAAATGAATCAAACTCTAATTACAAAGTTTGTCATGAATCACATTCAATTCTAAGATGTGGAAATAAAAGAAAAATCACTCAGCTTCAAGTAGCCATTTCCCAGTGTTTGGACAAGGTATCGAGAAGTGAATCAAAACGCGAGACGGTCCACAATCACCTTGGATCTCTGCAAAATGAAACCTTATCTTCATCTAAAACAATGCTTTGATCAGGTGTTTGTAAATTTTGTTTGAGGCATTATAAATTCTTTGGTGGGGACGATGAGAGTGTACCACCTCCTCACTAACAAAGCTTGTTATCAATGTATAAACTGGCTTCCTTAATGGCATCGACCTTCAATAAGGAAGCTTTAATGTCAGGGCCAACTCATAATCAATGGATTTGATGAATGTCACATTCAAGCAAGTAGTAATACTGCTTCATTGAACATAGAACGGTACAGCACAATACAGGCCCTTTGGCGCACAATGTTGTGCCGACCATTAAACCTCGCCTAAGACTACCGAACTCCTTCGTCCCACATATCCCTCTCTTTTAAATTTCTCCATATGCTTATCTAGTAATCTCTTGAACTTGACCAATGTACCTGTCTCCACCACCGCCCCAGGCAGAGCATTCCATGCCCCAACCACTCTCTGGGTAAAAAACCTCCCTCTGCTATCTCCCATGAACTTCCCAGCCATTACTTTAAGCCATGCCCTCTTGTATTGAGCATTGGTGCCCTGGGAAAGAGGCGCTGGCTGCCCACTCTGTCTATTCCTCTTAATATATACTTCTATCATGTCTCCTGTCATCCTCCTTCTCTCCAAAGAGTAAAGCCCTAGATCACTTAAAGCTGAAGGTCATTTTCACAATATCACATTGATCAGCATGCCAGGTCAGGTACGGAGGGGACTGATTTATTTGTTACAGGAAGATTTCCTATCAATGTGGCGACCGTGCAAGGAGTTTGTACGTTCTCCGCGTGTCTGCATGGGTTTCCTCTGGGTGCTCCGGTTTCCTCCCACATTCCAAAGATGTATAGGTAAGGAACTGGTGGGCATGCTATGTTGGCGCTGGAAGCGTGGCGACATTTGCGGGATGCCCCCAGAACACTCCACGCAAAACGTGAATTTCACTCTGTGTTTTGATGTATATGTGACTAATACAGATCTTATCTTACCTTGAAGTGAATCAAACAATGATACTTAATTTGGAATGATTTACATTGAGATACTAAAACATGAAAAAAGAGCCAGATTGAAGACATCCTTTTTCCAAAGGTTGTACCGCTCTCCATGAAATCTATTAGTGATGTGCTGCTCACAAAATGTTTTAGATTCATTAAAATCGAAGTGATACATGTATAAATAGATGATCTCAAAGTAAATTCTGGCTTTGATCAGGTCATTGGAAATATCATATGGAACACTAACTTCTGTGCTGGGGAATAACACGACACCAGAAAAATATTTTATCCACGGGGGTAGTAACTTCCCTCCAGTGAATGATTTTCTGATCAGAATGTTTAAAACAATACATGATGGCACCATTTAAAGGAATCATCGTATAAAATGTTGCTTTGGTTAAGTTGTTGACAAAGTGATATAAAACAGATCAAACTACGGATGAAGCTCACTATTTTCTTTCTTCAGAACTAAAAGAGACTTCATGAGTGCGCGCGCGCGCGCGCACACACACACACACACACACACACACACACACACAGTCTCCCTCACTGTCTGACACCTGGCTCTTTTCCCAGTTGTCTCCACACACCTGGCCCAATTCCCAAACTGCTCTGTCCACACACCTGGCTCCCATCCTGGTTACCTTCTGTCTGCACATCTGCCCATGTTTGTGGCCAGGATCCAGCTCCCAGTTCTCACGGGAGCCACTAGGGTCCCTCGGGCTTTGTAATGACCAACACACACAGCAATAACCCGATATGTTGTAATCTAACACTGCATTGACTGCAATCCCATCTGCCTTGGCCAGAAAAGACTTTCTTCATTGTCCAAAAAGCACCTTCTTTGAAACAGAGTAAACTGTGTCAGTGTGCTGATAATGAATCAAATTGCAATATTACCACTTGGGGAAAAAGGCTGGTATTTTCAAAGTGTGTCAAACTGTTTCTATCAAATGAGTTAATTTCTGACAAGATTGATTGCAACTTCCTGTACTCACACAGAAAGTAATCACCTTTGCTGTGCCCTGAGGATCGAGGATGACTTGCTGCCATTTCAGGTTGAGGTAACTCGTGAGTATAACATGGGTTGGTAGAGTTTCAGAACTTCACTGGGGATGACATCTGCTCCTGAAGTCCGGTTACTTTTTGAGTGATTGTATGGCCTTTTCAACTTCTTGTCCATGAGTACGAGAGGCAGAGAGGAAAGAAACAGGCCCTTCAGCCCAACTCATCCATGCCCACCAAAATGCTCATCTAACCGAGTTCCATTTGGCCCCTATCCCCTTGTAACCTTACTATTAACATGTGAATTGCCTCCAGTGGTGGAGGCAAGACTGCCCTGGATTGGTTGCAGTGGGATGGAGTCAAGCACCCATCCCCACCTTCCCACAATTCTGACAAAGGGACCTTAGATATAAAATGTGAACTCTTTCACTTCCCACAGACGCTGTCTGGCCCAAGAGTTTCCAGCATTTTCTGTTTTTATTTCAGATTTCCCATATATGCAATTTATTTATTTTGAGTTTTGTTTACCTTTAAGTATCCTGCCTCCGATTACACCTCCAACATCATGTTCAAGGAACCCGTCTTGCCGGCATTCAATGAACTCACATCCTCAAGGCCACATCTGCCCATTTGATTTGCCAGCCAACAAGGAGTTAACACAGGAGACACAAGAGACTGCAGATGCTGGAATGTGGAGCAACACACAAACTGCTGGAGGAATTCTGTGGGTCGAGCAGCATCTGTGGAGGGAAATGGACAGTTGACGATGAGCCCATGATGATTGCGTTACTCGAGTTTTCAGCCCCTATTTTCTTCTTGCTCCGTCCAACAAGGGTTTAAAAAGGTTTTTTTCTGTCCTTTCCAATCATCCCCTAAAACGATTCCACTTACTAATACTTCATGTTCCTTTCTGACCCGTGTTCTAATGCCGTTGTGTTATCAGACCGACCCTGCTCCTTCCTGTTGGTGAATCTGCCAACCGCTCTGTAACACTAATAAACACTCCGGGATATTCAGCTCCCTTCCTTGTGACCAGATCTCTGTAATGTCCAGTGGACCAGCCCCTCTTGGTACTGCTAATTCATCTAACTTGTTGAAAGTGGGCGGCACAGTGGGACAGCAGGTAGTGCCGCTGCCTCATGGCTCCAAAGACCCAGATTCGATCCTGACGTCCGGTGCTGTCTGTGTGGAGTTTGCATGTTCTCCCTGTGACGGCATGGGTTTCCTCCCACATGCCAAAGACGTGCGGGTTGGTAGGTTAATTGGCTGCGGTAAATTAGCCCCCGTGTGAAGGTGAGTGGTGGAATCTTGAGGGGGGTTGTGATGGGAAGGTGGGGCGATTAAAAAAGTGATGAGTGTAAATGGGAGCTTGATGGTCAGCATGGAGCTGATGGGCCTGTTTCCGTGCTGTGTAAATCTGTGACTATATGACTGAGCAGGCGAGATGGTAGAGAACAAGATTAACATAAAGCAGGAAGGAGCAAGGCGCCATCACAACGCAGTATGGTCCCAAGAGTAAGACAGAGGGTGGTGAGTGTGCGGAACAAGCAGCCAGAGAAAGCGATAGATGTGGGAACAATTGCAACATTTAAAATGAGAGGTTCATGGATAGGAAAGGTTGAGAGGGATTTGGGCCAAATGCAGGCAAATGGGACTGGCTCAGTTGGCAATTTGGTCGGCATGGAAAACTTGGGCCAAAGTTGTTCCGTGCTGTATAACTCTATGAATCTGGGACTGAGCAGGCGAAATGACAGAGAACAAGATGAGGGAGGTTTGTAACATAAACTGTTCCCAAAGAATAAAAATTGTTTATTTCAGTAATTTATTAATGAGAGTCAGTGGATATTTCAGCCCCAGCTTTATCTCATCTCTGATCTTACTCTGTGTCCCTGCATAAATAAATGGGTTCACGCAGGAACACAAGAACTGAAGCGCGATCCCGCTTTCTTCCAGAGGGAAAATTGAGTTGCTGAAATTGGAACCTGAAAAGTAAGTGACGCTGGCAATGCAAATGTAGAGGAAACTTATCAGTACCAGTAGCCACAGGAGGATGAAGATACCCGAGATACTTAAGAGTAGGACGATAGACTTCCTGCGGCTGTCCATCTCTGGGTCACTCACTGTTCCCTCTGCCCTGGAGTCTCCTGCGGATTTTAATGGCCCGTAAAATGTGCCTGACGGTTAGGAAATTGAGCAGCAAAATTAGTACAAATGGCAGTCAAGGGGTTAAAATGCTATCGATCAAGTCAAATGTTCTCCAGCCAGACGAGTTATAAAATGCTGACTTAGCTTTGCACGGTGTGGGCTTGGTTTTATGTGGAGGTTCATATGCAAAATAGAAAAATACATTTATTAAACAGCTCAGGGCAGGAACCGTTCCGATCACTACAGTCGCCGTTCTCTCCGTGCAATATTTTGTTTTAATTTTTGGCAGCAAATTTCCACAAAGTGATCAAAGGTGAACATCACCGTCACCCAGACGGAGCAGTCCCTTATGCCATAAGCTACCGCGAGATTCACACTGCAGGCTGGAGCAATGGTCAAGAAACTGGATGGGAAAGTGATGAGAGCAATCCGTATTAATGACCAGGAGATCCGTCACCGCCATCGATAGCAGGTAAACAGTGATACATCTGGAGAGACCACATCGTCTGCGCGACATTACCCTAATCACGGCCAAGTTAGCTGCTGTGGAGGAAGACAGATGGAGTGATTGTGTGTCAGTCATTGTTTGTGTGAGTTTATGGATGTTGTGAATGAGATTGTATGTGAGTGTATAGTGTGAGAACACGTGTGTGTGTTTGTGTGGTGTGAGCATTTGGTTTGTATTTTGTGGGTGGTGTGCATTGTGTGTGTGGGATATATTTTTTTGAATGTATGTGGTGTGTGCTATATATTGTGCTTTCGAATGTATGTGTGTGACAAAGAAAAGAAAGCGGAACTCAGAATAAATTGTTCTGTACGGTATTTAGTCCGACATTTATTGTTTGACACTTGAAACTGAGTTGACAGTTACCTAACTAAGAATTCTATCATGTGATTAACTGCATTGTGATTTTAATTTTTTTAAAATTCTTTTTCAAAATTTTATTTACAGAGGGGTAACAGGTCCTTCCGGCCCAACGACTCTGCGCCACCTCAATTTAAACCCCAAATTAACCTACCCGTACTTCTTTTGAAATGTGGAAGGAAACCAGAGCACGCGGAGGAAACCCACGCAGACACGGGAGAACGTACAACCTCCTTACAGACAGCGAGGGGAATCGAACCCCGATCGCTGGCACTGTAATAGCGTTGTGCTAACCGCTACGCTACTTCAGTTTGGATCTTACCAGAGAGTCTGTCTCTGTGGAAAAAATCCAGAGCAAAAACATGATCTTCCACTGAAAACCAACACCACTGATTTTCCTGTTGTTTGTCTGCATTTCCATATCACTTACTTTTCAGGTTCCAATTTCAGTGACTCAATTTTCCCTCTGGAAGAAAGCAGGATAACGCTTCAGTTCTTGTGTTCCTGCGTGAACCCATTTATTTATGCAGGGACACAGAGTAAGATCAGAGATGAGATAAAGCTGGGGCTGAAATATCCACTGACTCTCATCAATAACTTACAAATATAAGCAATTTTTTTCATTGGGAACAGTTCATGTTGTAAGCCACCCCTATCTTGTTCTCATCTCGGCTGCTCAGTGCTGTATCCATAGAGTATTAGGAAATTTGGAACTCACTTCCCAATAGCGATATATGCATATTTAAACCACATTTGGATGTGTATTTGAAGAGCGCTGAAAAGTGGGATGAGGCATTTTCCAGTGGCACAGAGACAGTCCACCAACTGGTCCAACATTGTATATCTTCATAACTCAGTTAAATCACAGATCACTGCTGCAAAGCTGCGTTCCCTCGGATGTCCCTTTCACATGCACGTCTTCATTCACCAAACCAATTCTGTATTTCACTCTGCTCTCTCCCCACATGCACCACCAGTAATCTGGTTTGTCCAATCCACAAATAGTTTACGATAACCCACAATTTTCCCCCTTCACCAAGAATTCCAATATCAAGCGCTGTAACACCGTGCACTTCTCCTCTTGCTTCCACTTATTTGAACTGAAATCCTACCCATCTGGATTCATCAATGACCGATCTTCCACATTGCGCTCTCCATAAATTCACTTTCATCACCTCTCTGCAACCAGTACATTGAATTCAAATACCCATCCTGCGCTTACTGACTAACTGGATCCTCAGTTCTGCGATTTCAAACAATTTTGTTTGAAACTGTTCATACAAATGCCAAAAGAAACGAAATTGCTTCCATTATAGTTGGGTGTTTACCATCAGAATGAGAAGACATGATATAATAGGTGTCAAAACCATTCAAGATTAGAAGGTGTAAAGAAGAAACTCGACCACTAATTGTGATGAAATGCACTATAAAGAAATAAAACTTTAAAGGTATAAAATATTGAAATATAATGGTACAACCATTGGGAGTAAACAATGAAAGGGGGTTAATGATACTGGGAGAACAGCAAAGGGGTAAAAATCTATAACTGACAGAAAGCAACAATCCCAGTAAACACAGCAGTGATGCAACATTTCACAACATTTTTCAGATTGATAATTAACACCAATACTTTACCAGGAATGCCAATGACTGCAATGATGGAATAGCAAATGGCCAACTCCAAGATCTGTGGAGCTCCATGCATTGCTTCTGAAAGCCTTAAGCAAACAATACACTGCTCACTGTCTGTTATATTTATACCAGACATCAGTCACCAGCGAGCAGATTAGGAAGGCATCTTTGTTTTTTTTTATGATAATTACATTAATTGAAACAGGCAATTTAAAGTAGCTAATGCCAATAATTGTTTTGATGAACAAATGTGTATAATATGTAATCCTGCTTCCATTTCTTCCAAGAAAAGTAACGACAGTCTCAAGGAGAAAGCCCTCTTTAGCCAGCTGAACACAGCAACCCGGAACAAGAAGCTGTTGGCATTAAAACATGAACAGCGATTTCGGATTTAGTTTGTGGAATCACCAAAGTCAAATTGAAATTCATGTTTATTGTCATGTGCACAAGTACCTGTATACACAGGTGCAATGAAAAACTTACTAACAGCAGCAACACAGGCACATCACATCAACGAAACTGCATTCACAAAAGAAACATAAATTGAACACAATTTTTACAAGGAAGAACACAATTGGAACAATAAAAATTCATTTCAGTGCAAAGTGATGTAAATAGTCATGGTGCTGGTAAGTTCAGTGATGAGAGTTGTGACAGATAGTTCAAGAACTGAAAGGTTGAAGGGAAGTAACTGTTCTTGACCCGAGTGATGTGGGACTTCAGGTTTCTGTACTTTCTGCCCGATGGTAGCTGCGAGAAGACGGCATGGCCCAAATGGTGGGGATCTTTGATGAAGAATATTGCCTTCTTGTGGCAGCACCTCCTGTAGATAATAGCAATGGTGTGGAGGGATGTGCCGTGATGTATTGGGAAGAGTACACTACTCTCTGCAGACTCTTATGTTCATTCACATTTGAGTTGCTGTTCAGACCATGATGCAACCATTCAGGACACTTTCAACAGTACGTCTGTAGAAGTTCGTTGGAGTGTTCGGTGACAAGCCAAACCTCCTCCACCTCCAAAGAAGGTAAAGATGCTGGCGCACCTTCCTTGTGATTGCACCTATATGCAGAGCCCAGGACAGGTCAGCCGATATGTTAATTCCCAGGAATTTGAAGTTGCTGACTCTCTCCACCGCCAATCCCCCAGTGTAGAGTGGTGCATGTTTACCCTCCTTCCCCTTCATGGCAGTGAACCATGGAATAAAGTATGGGGGAATTAGAGGAGAGGAGAGGATATGGGCAGGAACTGGGAGAAGGGGATAGCGTCCTTACAAGTGACAGCGTGGGAAGAGGTGTAGTCAAGGTAACTGTGGGAGTCAGAGTTTTTTTGTATTTTCTGCTATCCTTGAAAGTTAGTATGACCACATTTTGACACATCTGTTCTTAGATGTAGCTCTTCCCTTGATTGGTGTTGATCTAACTGCCGAGGGGTGGAATGTAGTAGGAAAACACATGACTGTCACGTGACCGTAACAACACTGACCCTGCTGGTCGGAAACAAGCATTGTTCTTTGGATCAGAAGTGACATCACTGTCAATCAAGATGTAGCTCCACCCCACCCATTAGGTGTGGGTATAGGGATTGGCTTTGGTGTGACACTTTTGTCCTTGAACCTGCCTGACCATTGGCCATGGCAGACACCTTTGTCCTTGACCCCCAAACCATTGGCCTGTCTAAATCACCTGGATAGGCTCCACCCAGCCTCCTAGCACTATGAGGAGTGTTACAACCCCTCGGTCTCCCTCTCTCGACTGCCGCAGGAATAGTGAGACAATGTTGCAGAGTCCACTGGTAAGAGTGTGCACCACCATGTGGTTTGGAAGCGCTTTAGTCAGATTCCAGGCAGTGTTAGAGCTAATGCTTGTTTGGATCAAGGTATTCGGGCATTGAAGTGTTCATCCCTCGATTAGCTGTACCTTGCTTATTGTGTTTGTGTGTGTGTGCATCTCATCCTTGTTGCGATTCCCCCTCACATTTGCGGTTTCCTGTGTGTGTGCAAGTGTGCATCTGTTCCCATTCATTCTGTACCCATGTTTGCCTTTGTGATTAAACTACTTTTAAAATTACAAAGACTGTGTCCAGAGTTCCTCTACATTTTAAGGCCTCAAAGAACTGTTCCCCACAATAGTGGAGTGGCACTCTTAATTAAGGATGACGTCAGGGTGATAGTGAGAGACGATATAAGATCCAAGGAGCAGAATGTTGAGTCCATATGGGTACAGACTAGGAATACGAAGGGGAAAAAATCACTGGTGGAAGTTGTTCATTGGCCAGTGAATAATAACATTACAGTGGCTCAGGAAATATACCAAGAATTAGTTGATGCATGTAAGAATGGAACAGCACTTGTTATGGGGGACTTTACATTCCACATAGATTGGGCGAATCAAGTTGGTCGAGGCAGTCTTGAGGTGGACTCCACAGAATGCATCTGTGATAGTTCTCTTGAACATTTTGTCAGTGAACCTACAAGGAAAATGCTCTCTTGGGTCTGGTCCTGTGCAATGAGACAGGAAAAAATAATGATCTTGTAGTTTGGGATCCTCTTGGAAAGAGTGATCAAAGTCTGATTGAATTCCTCAGACAAATGGAGGGTGCAATAGTTCATTCTAAACCCAGTGTATTATGCCTAACCAAGGGAGACTACAACAGGATGAGGGAGGAGTTGGTCAGTGTAGACTGGGAACATGGTATATGGTAGGACAGTTGAGGAACAGTGGAAGACTTTCAAAGAGATTTTTCATGGTGCTCAACAGAAGTATATTCCAGTTAAAAGCAAGGACAGAAAGGATGGGGAGAGCCAGCCTTGGATAACTAAAGAAATAAAATAAGGCATCAAGCTAAAACCTCATGCATACAAAGTCGCCAAGAACAGTGGAAAGCAGGAAGATTGGGAAAACGTTAAAAAGCAACAAAGAACCACTAAGTAAGCAATAAGGAAAGAGAATATAGATTATGAAAGTAAACTCGCACAAAATATAAAAACAGATCGTAAAAGTTTTTAGAATTATTTCAAGCAGAAAAGGGTGGCTAAAGTGAACTTGGGTCCCTTGGAAGATGAGAAAGGGGAATTAATATTGAGTAATGTGGAAATGGTTGACGTCTTGAATGACTATTTTGTGTCGGTCTTCACGGTGGAAGACATCTCTAACAAGCCAAAGAGAGATGTTATGGATGTGATGGGAGTGAGGACATCAGTACATTCACCGTCACTGAACAGATAGTAATGAGAGGGCCTAAAGGTAGACAAGTCCCCTGGTCCTGATAGGATGCATTCCAGGGCACTGAAAGAAAGCAGAAAGTATCGTAAAGGCGTTTGTGATAATTTACCAAAATTCTCTGAACTCTGGGCAAGTCCCAGAAGATTGGAAGGCAGTGAATGTCATACCACTATTTAAAAAATAATGTTGGCATAAGGCAAGTAACTGTAGGCCAGTTAGCTTAACATCTGTAGTCGGGAAATGCCTGAAGCTATCATAAAGGAAAAAGTAGCAAGACATCTGGATAGAAGTGGTTCCATCAGGCAGACACAGAATGGATTCAGGAAGGGCAGGTCCTGTTTGACAAACTTACTGGAGTTCTTTAAGGATATAATAAGCACAGTGGATAGAGGGGGACATGTGGATGCTGTATACTTGGATTTTCAGAAGGCGTTCAAGAAGGTGCCGCATAAAAGTCTTTACCATAAGATAAGAATGCATGGAGTTGGGGTAAGGTATTAGCACGGATAGAGGATTGGTTAACCAATAGAAGGCAGATTGTTGAGATAAATGAGTGTTTCTCTGGTTGGCAAACAGTGGTGAGCGGGATGCCGCAGGGGTCGGTGCTGGGCCCACAGCTTTTCACGATATACATTAACTATTTGGAAGAGGGATCCGAGTGTAGCATGTCTGATTTACTGATGACACTAAATTGAGTGGAAAAGCAAATTGTGCAGAGGATGCAGAGAGTCTGCAGTGAGATTTAGATAGGTTAAATGACTGGGCAAGTGTCTGGCAGATGGAGTACAATGCTGATAAATGCGAGGTCGTCCACTTTGGAAGGAAAAATAGATCAGATTATTATTTAAGTGGTGAAAGAATACACCATGCTGTTGTGCAGAGGAACTTGGGAGTGCTTGTTCATGAAAGGCAAAAGATTGGTTTGCGGGATAATGCAAATGGAATGTTGGCCTTCATTGCTAGAGGGATTGAATTTAAGAGCAGGGAGGTTATACTGCAACTGTACAGGGTACTGGTGAGGCCCCACCTGGAGTACTAAGTGCAGTCCTGGTCTCTTTACTTGAGGAAGGAATTCCTGGCTTTGGAGGTGGTGCAGAGGATGTTCACCAGGTTGATTCCAGAGATGAGGGGGTTAGCCTATGAGGAGGGATTGGGACTATATTCGCTGGATTTCAGAAGAATGAGAGGGGATATTATATAAACATATAAAATTATGAAAGGGATAGATAAAGTAGAGGCAGGAAGGTAGTTTCCACTGCTAGGTGAGAATAGAACTAGGAGATGTCACTTCAAGATTCGGGGGAATAGATTTAGGGCTGATATGAGAAACTGCTGTTCCCAGAGAGTAGTGAATCTGTGGAATTCTCTGCCCAGGGAAGCAGTAGAGGTTATCTTATTAAATATAGTTAAGACACAGTAGAATAGATTTTTGCATTATAGGGGAATTAAGGGTTATGGGGAAAATGAAGTTGGGTGGATCTGAGTCCATGGTCAGATCAGCCATAAACTTATTGAATGACGCAAGAGGCTCGACAGGCCAGATGGCCGACTCATGCTCCTATTTCTTGTGTTCTGATGTTCTTACCCACACTCTCTCTCACACCACACACACAATCGCAAACACACAGACTTCTGTCTTCCTCTATTGCAGCTAACTTGGCCGTGAGTGGGATGATGTTCTGCAGACGATGTGGTCTCTCCAGATGTATCACTGTCTACCTGCTGTCTATGGCGGTTACGAATCTCCTGGTCATTATCATGGGTGTGGTATTAATCTGGATTGTTCCCAAGACTTTGCCACCAGGTTTCTTGACCATCACTCCGGCTTGCAGTGTGAGTCTCGCACTAACTTCTGGAGTAAGAGAATGCTCTGTCTGGTTGACAGTGATGTTCACCTTTGATCGCTTTGTGGCTATTTTCTGCCAAAAATTGAAAACAAAATATTGCACGGAGCGAACGGTGGCTGTGGTGATTGGAACGGTTACTGCCCTGAACTGTTCAGAAATATATTTTTGTAATTTATACATGAACCTCCACGTAAAACCGAGCGCACACCTTGCAAAATTAATCCGACGTATTACACCTCACATAGTTGGGTAGCATATGGCTGGATCAATAGCATTCTGACCCATTCTAATTTTGCCGCTCAATCTCCTCAGCCGCAGGCACATTTTAATGCACATTAGAATCCGCAGGAGACTCCAGGGCAGTGGGAACAGTGACAGACAGAGCGACCCGGAGATGGACAGCTGCAGGAAGTCTATTGTCCTGCTCCTCAGTATCTCGGGTATCTTCATCCTCTTGTGGCTACTGGAACTGATAACTTTGCTCGACATTCGCATTGCCGACGTCACTTACTTTTCAGATTCCAATTTCAGTGACTCACTTTTCCCTCTGGAAGAAAATGGGTACGCGCTTCATTTCTTGTGTTCCAGTGTGAACCCATTTGTTTATGCAGGGACACAGAGTAAGATCAGAGATGAGATAAAGCTAGGGCTGAAATATCCACTAACTTTCATTAATAAATTACTGAAATAAAGTTTTCATTGTTGGGGAACAACTTGTGTTGCAAACCGCCCTCATCTTCTTTTCTATTATCCTGCCTGCTCGATGAGTCTCATCAGTGGCTTTATGTCATAGGAGTTTGAGGAGATTTGGTCTGTCACCAAAGACTCTTGCAAATTTCTATGGATATACGGTGGAGAGCATTATGACTGGTTGCATCACTGCCTGATATGGAGCCTCCAATCCACAGAATCACAAGAATCGGCGGAGGATTCCTTTTGTAACGTACTGCTGCAATAAAACAACAAATTTCATTTCATATAAGACAGTGATAATAAATCTGATTCTGACACAGCACGGAAACAGGCCCTGCTGCCCAAATCGTCCACACTGAACAAGTTGCCGAACTGAGCCAGTCGAATTTGCCTGCATTTGGCCCATATCCCTCTCAACCTTTCCTACCCATGTACCTGTCCAAATGTCTTTTAAACATTGCAATTGTTCCCACCTCTACCATTTCCTCTGGCAGCTCGTTCCACACACTCACCCCCTCTGTCCTCGCTTCTGAGTCCATCCTACATTGTGATGGCGCCTTGCTCCTTCCTGCTTTGTCAATTTTGTTCGCCGCCATCTTGCCTACTCAGTCATGTCGTCATAGAGTTACACAGCATGGAAACAGGCCCTTCGACCCACCAACTCTATGCTGACCATTAAGCACCCATTTACACTGATCACTATTTTATTCTCCCCACATTCCCGTCATCTCCCCCCAGATTCTAACACTCACCTACACACCAGTGGCAACCTACAGCATCCAATTAACCTATCAACCAGCACATATTTGGGATATAAAAGAAAACCCATGCGGTCACAGGGAGAACGTGCAACCTCCATGTAGACAGCACCGGAGGTCAGGATTGAACCTGGGTCCTTGGAGCTGTGAGGCAGCAGCACTACCTGCTGTCCCAATGTGCTGACCACTTGCAACAAGTTAGATGAATTAGCAGTACCAAGAGGGGCTGGTCTACTGGACGTTAGAGGTCTGGTCACAAGGAATGGAGCTGAATATCCTGGAGTATTTATTAGTGTTGCAGAGCGGTTGGCAGATTCACCAACAGGAAGGAGCATGGTCGGTCTGGTAACGCAACAGCACTGGGACACTGGTAAGAAAGGAACAAAAAGTATAAGTAATTGGAATCGTTTTCAGGGGTAAATTGAAAGTGACTGAAGAAAATCAAGAAGAAAATAGGGGCTTAAAATAAGGGTAAAGCAATCATCATCGGCTCATCGTCCACTGTCCATTTCCCTCCACAGATGATGCTCGACCCACAGAATTCCTCTAGCAGTTGTGTGTTGCTGCACATTCCAGAATCTGCAGTCTCTTGTGTCTCCTGTGTTAACTCCTTGTTGGCTGGGAAATCAAATGGGCAGATGTGGCCTTGAGGATGTGAGTTCATTGAATGCCGGCGAGACGGGTTCCTCGAACATTATGTTGGAGGTGCAGTCGGAGGCAGGATACCTAAAGATACACAAAAATCAAAATAAAGAAACTGCAGATGCTGGAAATCTGAAACAAAAGCAGAAAATTATGGAAACACTCGGGTCAGACAGCGTCTGTGGGAAGTAAGCAAGTTAACGTTTTTCATCAAAGGTCTCTGTCAGAACTGTGGGAGGGTGTGGACGGGTGTTTGACTCCATCACACTGCAAGCAGTCCAGGCCAGTCTTACCGCCACTACCGGATGCAATTTAAGGTTTAGTGTTGTGGTTACAGAGGGATATGGCCAAATGTGGGCAAATGGGACTAGCTCAGATGAGCACCTTTGTCGACATAGTCAGTTGGGCCCAAAGGCTTGTTTCTGTGCTCTGTGATTCTCTGTCTCCTGATGACAAGAAGTTGAAAAGGCCACATGATGACTAAAAATTAACAAGACCTTTGAGCAGATGCCATCCCCACAGAAACATGACTGGGAGAAGGACCAGATTGCAGCTCAATATTCTAGGATATAGATGCTATCGGCATGACAGAGGTACAGTTCAGTAAGGAGGGGGTGTTGCCTTTTTGATGAGAGAGGACAAAGAGCAGTGTTTAGAGATGACATTCTTGGGGGATCATCTTGTGAGGCCAAATGGGCAGAACTTAGAAACAAGAAGGGAAGGGTCAATCTAGCGGGGCTGTGTTATAGACACACACACCCCCTCCAGCAATCAGCGGTAACTTTAGGAAACGATGTGTTGAGAAATTGCTCATAGCTGGAAGAATAACAGGGTTGTATGAGTGGGAGATTTTACTTTCCCTGGTATTGACAGGACTATTCAGA
The DNA here is from genome assembly GCF_009764475.1 of Pristis pectinata. NCBI lineage: Eukaryota > Metazoa > Chordata > Chondrichthyes > Rhinopristiformes > Pristidae > Pristis > Pristis pectinata. Next base: position 33,508,714 of record NC_067429.1, on the reverse strand, counting down.
GTGATAAGGGCCTAGATGGGGTGGAATTTGTCTAGGAGAGTTTCCTGAGTCAATATATGGAGGGCCCTACTCGAAGGGGCGCAATACTGGACCTTCTGTTAGGGGCCAAGGCAGGATGGTAACTGAAGTGGCAGTCAGGGAGCACTTTGGCTCGAGTGACTGGAACTCTTTCAGTTTTAAGATAGTGATGGAAAGGGACAGGACAGGTGCACAGATTAGGGTATTGAAATGGAGCAGGGCGAATTATGGGGGCTGAACCTGGTTCACAGCTGAACCTGTAATCACAGTGGAGGGCGTAAGATCAGTCTTCCGGAGAGGGAACACAAGGAAGGCACCTGGCCCAGACGGTGTCCCGGGCCGCGTGCTCAGATCTTGTGCTGATCAGCTGGCAGAAATATTGGTGGACATATTCAAACTCTCCCTGCTTCAATCGCAGGTTCCCTCCTGTTTTCAGAAGACCACTATCATCCCGGTACCAAAGAAAAGCAAGGTAACATGCCTCAATGACTACCGACCAGTGGCTCTGACATCCACTATCATGAAGTGCTTTGAGAGGCTCATCATGGCATGCATCAACTCCAGCCTACCAGACAACCTGGACCATCGCAATTCACCTGTTGGTGAAACAGGTCTGCAGCAGATTCCATCTCCCTGGCCCTATACTCAGCTCTGGAGCATCTGGACAGTAAAGACACATACGCTAGACTATTGTTTATTGACCACAGCTCTGCCTTCAATACAATAATTCCAAGCAAGCTTGTCACCAAACTCCGAGACTTAGGACTCAACACCTCCCTCTGTAACTGGATCCTTGACTTTCTAACAAACAGACTGCAATCAGTGAGGACAGGCAGCAAGACCTCTGGCACGATTATTCTCTACATTGGTGCCCCACAAGACTGTGTCCTCAGCCCTCTACTCTACTCCCTATACACACAGGACTGTGTGGCTAGATTCTGCTCTAACTCCATCTACAAGTTTGCAGATGATACCACCGTTGTAGGCCATATCTCAAACAGCGATGAGTCGGAGTACAGGAAGGAGATAGAGAGCTTAGTGGAATGGTGTCAAGACAACAACCTTTCCCTAAATGTCAACAAAACTAAAGAGCTGGTCATTGACTTCAAGAAAGGGGGCGGTGTACATGCACCTGTCTATATCAATGGTGCTGAGGTCGAGAGGGTTGAGAGCTTCAGGTTCCTGGGTGTGAACATCACCAACAGCCTCTCCTAGTCAAATCACGTAAATGCGACCGCCAAGAAAGCTCACCAGCGCCTCTACTTCCTCATGAGGCTAAAGAAATTTGGTTTGTCCCCTTTGACTCTCACCAACTTTTACCAATGCACCATAGAAAGCATCCTATCTGGATGTATCATGGCTTGGTACGGCAACAGCTCTGCCCAGGACCGCAAGAAGCTGCAGAGAGTTGTGGACACAGCCCAGAGCGTCACGGAAACCAGCCTCCCCTCATTGGATTCTGTCTTTACCCCTCGTTGTCTTGGTGTAGCAGCCTTCATAATCAAAGACCCCACCCACCCGGGACTTTCTCTCTTCTCTCCTCTTCCATCGGGTAGAAGATACAGGTGCCTGAGGGCACGTACCACCAGACTTAAGGACAGCTTCTACCCCACTGTGACAAGACTATTGAACAGTTCCCTTATACAATGAGATGGACTATGACCTCACGATCTACCTTGTGTGACTTTGCACCTTATTGCACTACACGTTCTCTTGACCTGTGACACTTTACTCTGAACTGTTACTGTTTTTACCTATACTACATCAATGCACTTTGTACTAACTTGATGTAACTGCACTGTGTAATAAATTCAGCTGTACGATCGGTTTGTAAGACAACTTTTTCACTGTACCTCGGTACAAGTGACAATAATAATAAACCAAATCAAATCCAGCAGAGGACGATTTGATGAGCCTGTTTGAAGGGAACGTAATGAATAGCAAATGGAGGCTTTTAAGAGTGTGATATCAAGAGTCCAGGAGCAGCATGTTCCTGTCAGGGTGAAGGGTAAATCTGACAGGTTTAGGGAACTTTGTCGGACAAGAGATAGTGAGGCTCTGGTCAAAAAAGGAGGAAGCACAGATTGGGTTTAGAAGGTTGGGGAAGAGTGCAATTAAGAGGGACATCAGGAGGGCAAACAGAGGGTATTAGATGGATCTGGCAGGTAAGGTTAAGGGAAAGCTTAAGAGGTTCAAAACCTATATTCAGAGTAAAAGGTGGCTCGGGAGAGAATAGGTCCCTCTAGAGATCAGTAGGGCCTCCTCTGTCTTGAGCCACAGGAGATGGGTGGGACTTTTAACGAATATTTCTCCTCAGTGTTTACCGAGGAGAAAATCATTGTTGCTCAAGAGATAAGGGTAACAAGTGGAGATGTTTTGGAGAACAATCATATTACCAGGGAGGAGGTATTTGCAGCCTTACAGCGCATAAAGGTGGATAAATACCCAGGGCGTGACCGAGTGCATCCTCAGACTTTGTGGGAGGCTGGAGGAGAAATTATGGAGGCCATTGCGGAGAGATTTGCTTCAGTTTGCTTCATCGTTAGTCACTTGTGAAGTTCCCAAAGACTGGAAGGTGGTTAATGCTGTTCCGTTTAAGAAGGGTAGCAAGAACTACAGGCCGGTCAACTTGCCATCAGTGGTGGGGAAGTTACTGGAGGGAAGTCTGACGGACAGGATCTAACAGCATTTGGACAGACAGAGTCTGATTCGGAGGAGTCAACATGAGTTTCTACATGGAAATTCACGCTTGAAGATCCTTCAGGAGAATTTGAAGAGGTAACCAAAAGAGAGATGAGGGTAGAGCAGTGGATGTTGTCCATTTGGAATGTAGAAATCCTTCAACAAGGTTCTACATGGTTGGCTGGTCTGGAAGGTTAAATCCCATAGAAACCAGAGAAACCCTGGTTTCATAAGACACCCCCTCTCCCTGGCTTATTCCTGGCTCATGTGCAATCATTAGAAGACAAGATTGAGGAGCTCAGAGCAAGATTGCTTTATCAGAGGGACATGAGGGACTGCTGTGTACTTTGATTCACAGAGACATGGCTCACTCCCAACTCTCCAGACACAGCTCTCCAGCCCGAGGGTTTTTCGATCCACCACATGGACCAGACGGCAGCGTCGGGTAAGGGAAAAGAGAGCAGTGTCTGCTTTATGATAAACTCGTCTTGGTGTACGGACGTAGCGGTCTTGTCCCATTCCTGCTCCCCCGACCTGGAACATCTGGCAGTGAAGTGCAGACTGTTCTACCTTCCGCAGGAGTTCTCCGCCGTCATCCTGACTGAAGTATACACCTTATCTCAGGCAGACATCAAGCTGGCACTTGAGGAACTGACTGCTGTAATCACCAAGAACTAAGGGGCGTACCCCGACTCCTGTCACGTCGTGGGGGGAGACTTTAATCAGGTGAGTGTGAAGAAGTCTCTGCCGAACTACTATCAACACATCACCTGCAACACTAGAGGACTCAACACACTCGACCACTGCTATACCACCATCAAGAACGGCGACCGCTCCATCCCTCACCCACACTTTGGTAAATCCGACCACCTGGCTGTGCTTCTTCTGCCTGCGTACAGACAGAGACTGAAAAACACGGCACTGGTGAAGGGGACGATGAAGAGCTGGACGGCAGAGGCGGAGGAGTGAATTCGGGATTGCTTCGAGTCGGTGGACTGGACCATGTTCGAGGATTCGTCAGCGGACCTAAATGAATCTGCCACGGTCGTCACCGACTTCATCAGGACACGCGTGGACGTGTGTGTACCCACAAAAACATTCCGAGTCTTCCCCAACCAGAAGCTCTGGATGAACCCCGAGGTTCGTAACCTGTTGAGGACTAGACCTGTGGCGTTTAGGGCTGGCAATCCAGGGTCACATAAGAAGTCCAGGTACGACCTCCGGTCAGTCATTGGGTGCAAACAGGAAATTTCAGACGAAACTAGAATCACAGATGGACGCTCGAGAGCTGTGGCATGGCTTGCACAATATAATTTCCTACAAGGTGATATCGGGCAGCATAAGTGGCAACGACCCATCACTCCCGGATGAGTTCAATGCGTTTTATGCGCGCTTTGATAGGGAGAACTATGACACACCTACACGAGCCCCCTGTAATCTCACTCTCTGAGGCCGATGTCCGGGCATCCTTCAAGACCGAGAGTCCATGGAACGTGCCTGGTCCAGACAGTGTACTTGGATGAGTACCAGAGATCTGTGCGGACCAACTGTCTGGAATGTTTACGGACATATTCAACCTCTCGCTTCTGCAGTCTGTGGTTCAAAAGACATCTATTGTACCGGTGCTCTAGAAGAGCGTCGTGACATCCCTCAATGACGACAGTCCGATGCGCTTAAATCAACTGCAATGAAGTGCTTCGAAAGGTTGGTTTTGGCGCGATTCAAATCCAGCCTCAGATGACCTGGTTCTGTTTCGATTTGCCGACCAGCAGAACAGATCTACAGCAGATGTGATTCTTCTGGCTCTTCACTCTGCTCTGGACCGTCTGGGCAACAGGAACACATACGTCAGGCTGCTGTTCATCGACTGCAATTTCTGATGAGCTATCCTGGGCCCTGCACAGAGATGCAATCACAAGGAAGGCATGCCAGTGGCTTTACTTCCTCAGGAGGTTAAGGAGGTTCGGCTTGTCACCGAAAATCCAAACGAACTTCTTCAGATGTACGGTTGAAAGTATCCTTACTGGTTGCATCGTGGTCTGAAAAGCAATTCGAATGTGCAACAGCATAAGAATCTGCAGAGAGTAGTTGACTCTGCCGAGTACATCACGGACACATCCCTCCCCACAATCGGTAGTATCTACTGGAGACACTGCCTCAAGGAGGCATCATCCATCTTCAAAGTTCCCCACCAGGCAGACCATGCCATCTTCTCGCAGCTACCATCAGGCAGGAGGTACAGAAGCCTGAAGTCCTAAATCACACAGTTCAGGAACGGTGACTTCCCTTCATCCATTCAATTCTTGAAGCAACCGACACAACCCTCATCACCAGAGTTTACCAACACCATGACAGTTTCAACAATTTGTACTGAAATGGACCTTGTTTTTACTTGCTCTAATTGTGTTCTTTCTTGTAAAAACTGTAAAAAATCTAATTGTTTCTCTTGTGAATGCTGCTTGTTGATGTGATGTGCCTGTGATGCTGCTGCAAGTAAGTTTTTCATTGCACCCATGCACACATGTACTTGTGCATGTGACAGAAAACTCAACCATGACTTCGACTTTTATCATTCCACAAACGAAATCCAATATGTCTGTTATTTTTTTAATACCAAAAACAATTTTTCTTCGGTGTTGTGTTCAATGGGCCAAAGATAGCTTTCACCAATTACATCCACCCTTCATGAATTTTGTTATAATTCTTGGAAAAAATGGAAGCAGGATTACACATTACACATATTTATTCATCAAAACAATGATTGGCATCAGGTGCTTTAAGTTGTTTGTTTCAATTAATAAAATTCGCTGCTTTTAGTTGCATGTTTCAATTAATGAAATTTGCATGAAAACAAAGATGCCTTCCTAACCTGCTCCCTGGTGACTGATGTCGGATATAAATATAACAGGCTGTGAATGCAGAGTATTGTGTGCTTCAAGTGTTCAATAGAAATGGATGGAGTTGCACGAATCTTGGAGTTGGCCATTTACTATTCCATCATTGCAGTTATCGGCATTCCTGGTAAAGTATTGGTGTTAATTATCGATCTGCAAAATGTTGTGAAATGTTGCATCACTGCTGTGTTTACTGGTATTGTTGCTTTCTGTCAATTGTAGATTTTACCCCTTTGCTATTCTCCCAGTATCATTAACACCCTTTAGTTGTTTTCTTCTGCTGATTGTACCATTTGAATTGAATATTTTCTTCCTTTTATATTTTATTTCTTTAGAGTGCATTTCATCACATTTAGCAGTCCAGTTTCTACTTTGCAACTTCTAATCATCAATGGTTTTGTTACCTCTTATATCATATCTTCTCATTCTGATGGTAAGCACCCACCGACAGTATAGTGGAAGGATTTTCTTCTTATGGCATTTGTATGAACAGTTTCAAACAAATTTTGAGACCAAATTACATGAAGGAGTTTCATAAAGGACATGGGGTGTTCAGAAAACAGCATGAGAATATTGAAATAGTGGAACTGAGAATCCAGTATGTCAGGAAATGTAGGATGGGTATTTGAAACTGAGGTTTTGTGATTCAATGTACTGGCTGCAGAGAGGTGATGAAAGTGAATTTATGGAGAGTGCAATGTGGAAGATCGGTCATTGAATCCAGATGGATTGGACTTTAGCTCAAATAAGTGGAGGCAAGAGGAGGAGCGCCTGGTGCAATAGGGGTTGATATTGGTATTCTTGGTGAAGGAGGAAAATTGTGGGGCATCTTAAACTACATGTGGATTGGACAAACCAGATTCCTAGTCATGCATGGGGGAGTGATGTTTGCTGGATGAATACATGCATGTGAAAGGGACATCCGAGGGAGCGTAGCTTTGCAGCAGTGATCTGTGATTTAACTGAGTTACGATGATTTACAATGTTGGGCCAGTTAGTGCACTGTCTCTGGGCCAGTGGAAGAAGCCTCATCCCACTTTATAGTACCATATCTAGAGAGCTTTTCAAATACACATCCAAAAGTGGTTTAAATATGCATATATCGCTTTCGGAAAGTGAGTTCCAAACATCCATCTCGGTGTCTTCACAAAAGAAGGGGTCGATGGCATTGTTATACCAGAGGGAGAAGTATTGGATGGGGTGAATTGAATTGAAAAAGAAGCTTTTTCAGGATTTCCAGTGATATGGAAGAGCTGACGAACAGGACAGGTCGATGGAACTTGGGTATTAGAGGGAGAAATACTGGATGGGGTGAAACTCGAAGAAAAATAAGCTTCCCTCAGGATTTTATGTCATGTGGAAAAGATGAAGAACAACACGAAAAGCAGTTGTATTGATGGTTTTGCAGTGGAAGATAACGTTCTTTTTCTGGTTCTTCCAAAGACAAAGTCTCTGGTAACATTGAAAATGAGGTATGTTGCAACATCACAGCACAGTAAATCACGTGATGGAATTCTTCGTGGGATAATTGTCAAAGCAATAAATGTCGCACTGAATACCGTCAAGTTTTATCTGAGTCTCAATTTTTTTCTTCATTGTCACACACGCACATTTAAAGATCAAAAAAGACACCACACAGCACATGCATTAAAAGAAATAGATGCCACGCACTCAAATAACGCAACACCCACAAAAAACACCCCGCACAAAATAAATACAAAACATACCAACACACCACGCACATATACACAAAACAGACAAACACCACACATAAACATGCACACACATGTATTCACACACCACAAACTCACACGCAATATCTCTCTCTCACACACACACTCACACACACACACACACTCACTCACACACACAGACTCTTACGAATACAAACCCACTCCCTCTGTCTTCCTCTATTGCAGCTAACTTGGCCGTGATTGGGGTAATGTTCCGCAGACGATGTGGTCTCTCCAGATGTATCACTTTCTACCTGCTGTCGATGGCGGTAACGGATCTCCTTGTCATTATCACGAGCGTTATATTAATGCGGATTGTTCCCATCACTTCCCCGTCCAATTTCCTGACCATTGCTCCAGCCTGCAGTGTGAAACTCGTGGTAGCTTACGGTGTAAGAGACTGCTCCGTCTGGGTGACGGTGATGTTCACCTTTGATCGCTTTGTGGCTATTTGCTGCCAAAAATTGAAAACAAAGTATTGCACGGAACGAACGGCGGCTGTGGTGATTGGAACGGTTACTGCTCTGAGCTGTTTCAAAAATGGATTTCTCTATTTTGCATTTGAACCTCCACATAAAGCCGAACCCACACTGTGCAAGATGAAGTCAGCGTTTTATACCTCACCTGGCTGGGCAGCATTTGACTGGATCGACAGCATTTTAGTCCCTTGTCTGCCATTTGTTCTAATTTTGCTGCTCAATTTCTTCACCGTCAGGCACATTTTAATGGCCATTAGAATCCGCAGGAGACTCCAGGGCAGTGGGAACAGTGAGAGACAGAGTGACCAGGAGACGGACACCCGCAGGAAGTCTATCGTCCTGCTCCTCAGTGTCTCGGGTATCTTCATCCTCTTGTGGCTACTGGTACTGATAACTTTCCTCTACATTCGCATCAGCGGCATCAGTTACTTTTCAGGTTCCAATTTCAGTGACTCAATTTTCCCTCTGGAAGAAAGCGGGATCGCGCTTCAGTTCTTGTGTTCCTGTGTGAACCCATTTATTTATGCAGGGACACAGAGTAAGATCAGAGACGAGATAAAGCTGGGGCTGAAATATCCACTGACTCTCATTAATGAATTACTGAAATAAACACTTTTTATTCTTTGGGAAAAGTTTATGCTGCAAACTAACCTCATAGAACCATAGAACACTACAGCAAAGAATGCAGGTCATTCAGCCCTTCTTGTGTGTGCCGAAACTTTATTCCACTAGGCCCATTGACCTGCACCCTGTGCATAACCTTCCAGACCTCTCCCATCCATATATCTATCAGATTTATTCTTAAAACTTAATAGTGAGCCCACATTTACCTTGTCAGATGGCAACTCGTTCCACCCTCCCACCACTCCCCCTAATGTTCCCCCTAAACCTTTTCCCCTTTCACCCGAAAGCCATGTCCTTTCGTACTTATCTCTCCTAATCTAAGTGGAAAGAAAGAGCCTACTCGCATTTACTCTGTCTATACCCCTCATAATTTTGTAAACATCAATAAAATCTCCCCTCTTTCTTCTGCGCTCCAAGGAATAAAGTCCTAACCTGTTCAATATTTTCCTGTAACTCAACTCCTGAAGACCCGGCAACATTATAGTAAATCTCCTATGCACTCTTTCAATCTTACTGATATCCTTCCTATAGTTAGGTGACCAGAACTGCACACAATTGTTAGATAATGTTAGAGATTGTTAGATTGGTATTGGTATTGGTATTGGTTTATTATTGTCACTTGTACCGAGGTACAGTGAAATACCTGTCTTACAAACCGATCTTACAGCTCAATTCATTACACAGTGCAGTTTCATCAAGTTAGTACAAAGTGAATTGATGTAGTACAGGTAAAAAAAACGAAATAACAGTACAGAGTAAAGTGTCACAGCTACAGAGAAAGTGCAGTGCAATAAGGTGCAAGGTCACAACAAGGTAGATCGTGAGGTCATAGGCCATAGTCCATCTCATTGTATAAGGGAACTGTTCAATAGTCTTATCACAGTGGGGTAGAAGCTTTCCTTAAGTCTGGTGGTACGTGCCCTCCTCTATCCGATGGAAGAGTAGAGAAGAGAGAATGTGCCGGGTGGGTGGAGAATTTGATTATGCTGGCTGCTACACCAAGATAACAAAAGGTAAAGACAGAGTCGAAGGAGGGGAGACTGGTTTCTGTGATGCGCTGAGCTCTGTCCACAACTCTCTGAAGCTTCTTGCAGACTTGAGCAGAGCAGTTGCCGTACCGAGCCGTGATAAATCCTGATAGGATGCTTTCTATGGTGCATTGGTAAAAGTTGGTGAGAGTCAAAGGGGACAAACCAGATTTCTTTAGCTTCCTGAGGAAGTAGAGGCGCTGGTGAGCTTTCTTAGAACATAAAACATAGAACATAGAACAATTACAGCACAATTCAGGCCTTCGGCCCACAAAGCTCTGCCGAACATGTCCCTACCCTAGAAATTACGAGGCTTACCCATAGCCCTCTATTTTACTCAGCTCCATGTACCTGTCTAACAGTCTCTTGAAAGACGCTATTGTATCAGCCTCCACCAACGTTGCCGACATGCACTCAACACTCTGAGTAAAAAACTTACCCCTGACATCTCCTCTATATCTACTCCCCAGAACCTTAAACCTATGTCCTCTTGCGGCCACCAATTCATCCCTGGGGAAAAGCCTCTGAATATCTACCCTATCAATACTTCTCATCATCTTATACACCTCTGTCAGGTCCCCCCTCATCCTCCGTCTCTCCAAGGAGTAAAGGTCGAGTTCCTTCAACCTGCTTTCATAAGGCATGCTTCGCATTCCAGGCAGCATCCTTGTAAATCTCCTCTGCACCTTCTCTATGGTTTCCACATCTTCCCTGTAGTGAGGCGACCAGAACTGAGCACAATGGCTATGGCATCCACGTGGTTTGTCCAGGACAGGTTGTTGGTGATGTTCACTCCCGGGAACTTGAAGCTGTCAATCCTCTCGACCTCAGCACCATTGATGTAGACAGGTGCATGTACACCGCCCCCTTTCCTGAAGTCAATGACCAGCTCTTTAGTCTTGTTGACATTGAGGGAAAGGTTGTTGTCATGACACCATTCCACTAAGCTCGCTATCTCCTTCCTGTACTCCGATACATCACTGTTTGAGACACGGCCTACAACTGTGGTATCATCTGCAAACTTTAGATGGAGTTAGAGCAGAATCTGGCCACACGGTCATGAGTGTATAGGGAGTAGAGTAGAGGGCTGAGGACACAGCCTTGAGGTGCGCCAGTGTTGAGAATAATCGTGCCGGAGGTATTACTGCCTATCCTCACTGATTGCGGTCTGTTTGTTAGAAAGTCAAGGATCCGGTTACAGAGGGAGTTGTTGAGTTCTCGGTCTCGGAGTTTGGTGACAAGTTTGCTTGGTATTATTGTATTGAAGGCAGAGCTGTGGTCAATAAACAATAGCCTAACGTAAGTGTCTTTATTACTATATATTGTTTTAGAAAACTTTTATGAACACACCTGACAAACTCCAAGCTATGCATCCCTTTCACAGTGTGGGAGTTCCAGTCAATTTGTGGAAAGTTAAAATCCCCGACTATACAACTTTGTTTCTTACATCGGTCTGCTATCTCTCTACAGATTTGCTCCTCCAATTCTCTGACTATTGAGCGGTCTATAATACAGCCCTATTAGTGTGGTCACACCTTTCCCGTTCCTCAGCTCCATCCATATGGCCTCTGTAGATGAGCCCTCAGGGCTGCCCTGTCCATGCACAGCTGTGATATTTTCCAAGACTAGTAATGCCCCTTTCATCCCTCCCCCTCTATCACGTCTGAAACAACGGAACCCCGGAACATTAAGCTGCCAGTCCTGCCCCTCCTGCAACCAAGTCTCACTAATAGCAACAATGTCGTAATCCCATGTGCCAATCCACGCCCTAAACTCATCTTCCTTACCGACAATACTCCTTTCATTGAAATAGATGCACTTGAGAACATTTCTATCACTACAAACCTTTGATTTCATGACCTTTATATTCCTACACCTTACTATCTGCTCTAACACTCTGGTTCCCCTGCCCCTCAAATCAAGCTTAAACCCCCCGGAGCAGCACTAGAAAACCTACCAACAACTATGTTAGTCCAGTTCAGGTGCAAACCGTCCTGTCGGAACAGGTCCAACCTTCCCTGGAACAAAGCCCAATTGTCCAGTAACATGAGAAACATCTTGTTCTCTATCATGTCTCCTGCTCAGTCCTACATCCAAAGAGTTATACAGCAAGGAAACAGGCACTTAGGCCCAACTCCTCAGTGCGGATCAAGTTGCCTCACTGAGCCAGTCCCATTTGCCTGCATTTGGCCCATGTCCCTCTCAACATTTCCAATCCACAGACCTGTCCAAATCTCTCTGAAACGTTGTAATGTTTCCCACCTTTACAACTTCCTCGGCAGCTCGTTCCAAACACTCATCGCCCTCAAATCACACTCTTTGGTCCATGTTATGTTGTGATGGCGCCTTGCTCCGTCCTGCTTCATGTTGTGCAATTGTGTCATCAAGTTACACATCACGGAAACAGGGCCTTGGCCCACCAATCCGACGCTGACCATCAAGCACACATTTTCACTGATCCCTTTTTTATTCTCCCCGCATTTCCATCATCTCCCCCCAGGTTCTCCCACTTACCTGCACGCAGGGGGCAATTTTCAGTGGCCATTTAACCTATTAACCTGCACGTCTTTGGGATGTGGGAGGAAAACCATGCAGTCACAGGGAGAATGTGCACACTTCACACAGACAGCACCGAAGGTCAGGATCAAACCTAGGTCTTTGGAGCTGAGAGACAGCAGCACTACCTGCTGTCCCACTGTGCCGCCCACTTGTGACAAGCTCTTTCTTGCTTTTTACAATATTTTTATTAATTCTGTAAAGAAAATACGAACATATGAATCAAAAAGTAAAAAATACTACTAAATGCATTGTGTTAAATTATACTTGAAAGCACAATACTCTATATTAATAATCACACATGACAATTAATTCATAATGAATAAATGGGAATAATTTTATTATTTAAAAAAATCTAAACCCATTACCAAGACCAAAGCTGTTTAATAAAGAAAAGGGACACGGAAAACACTTGACATATGGCGATCCCAGCCAATATCTGTATTTCAGCCACCAAATTAAAAGTATTGAAAATAATTCAAAAAATGTTCCCACAGCGTTTGGAAGTCTAAGTTAGATTCAGAAATTGAACAGCGGATCTTCTCTAAATTTAGGTGTGACATAACATCCCGTAAACATTGAGCATGAGTAGGTGGAGTGACTTCCTTCCATTTAAATCACAAATTAAATGAATTAGCAGTACCAAGAGGGGCCGGTCTACTGGACATTACCGAGCTCTGGTCATAAGGTAGGGAGCTGAGTATCCCTGAGTGTTTATTATTGTTACAGAGCGGTTGGCAGATTCACCAATAGGAAGGAGCTGGGTCGGTCTGATGACACAACGGCATTAGGACACTGGTAAGGAAGGAACAAAGTATGAGTAAGTGGAATCGTTTTTAAGGGTAATTGGAAAGGACAAAAGAAAACCTTTTAGTCCCCCTGTTGGAAAGAGCAAGAAGAAAATAGGGACTGAAAACTAGGGCAAAGCAATCATCATGGGCTCATCGTCAACTGTCCATTTTCTTCCACAGATGCTGCTCGACCCACAGAATTCCTCCAGCAGTTTGTGTGTTGCTCCACATTCAAAAATCTGCAGTATCTTGTGTCTCTTGTGTGAGCTTGTTGTTGGCTAGGAAATCACGAGATCACAAGACAAGGGAGCAGAAGCAGGCCATTCGGCCCATCGGGTCTGCTCCAAGGAAAGGCAAAATAGAAATGAGAAATGGGGAATGGGGGAAGAAGAAGAAGAAAAAAATTCTAATCCCGATTTCCGGCCTTATTCCCATATCCCTTGATATCCTGACTATTTAGATATCTATCTATCTCTTCCTTGAACGCCCCCACTGATCTGGCCTCCACTGCTGTACGTGGCAAGGAGTTCCACAAATTCACCACCCTCTGGCTAAAGAAATTTTTCCTCATCTGTTTTGAAACTGTACCCCCTAATTCTAAGATTGTGCCCTCTGGTCCTGGACTCACTCTCCAAGGGAAACAGCATAGCCACATTTACTCTGTCCTTTCCTAGCAATATTTTAAATGTCGCTATGAGGTCCCCTCTCATTCTTCTTAACTCCAGTGAGCACAGTCCAAGAGCCGACAAACGCTCGTCATACGTAAGCCCTTTCATTCCTGGAATCATCCTCGTAAATCTCCTCTGAACCCTCTCCAACGTCAACACATCCTTCCTAAGATGTGGGGCCCAAAACTGCTCACAATATTCCAAATGAGGCCTCACTAGTGCCCCGTAGAGCCTCATCAACACTTCCTTACTTTTATACACTATACCTCTTGAAATAAATGCCAACATAGCATTCTCTTTCTTTACCACCGATCCGACCTGGTGGTTAACCTTTAAGGTATCCTGCACGAGTACCCCCAAGTCCCTTTGTACTTCCGTGCTTTGGATTTTCTCTCCTCCCAGATAATAATCTGCCCGCTTATTTTTGCTTTCATTGTGTACAACTGCATATATCCCTACATTTAATCTCATCTGCCATTTCCTTGCCCATTCTCCAAAACTGTCTAGGTCCCTCTGCAACCTTCCTATCTCTTCAATACTACCTACTCCTCCCCCTATCTTGGTGTCATCCGCAAACTTAGCCACGAAACCATTTATTCCATCATCCAAATCGTTAATGTACAAGGTGAAAAGAAGCGGTCCCAACACCGACCCCTGCGGCACACCTCTAGTAACCGGTAACCAACCAGAACGAGATCCTTTTATTTCCACTCTTTGCTTCCTGTCAACCAGCCAATGCTCCACCCATTCTGTTATCCCACCCGTAATTCCATGACCTCTCATCTTATTAATAAGTCTCTTGTGAGGCACCTTATCAAAGGCCTTTTGAAAGTCTAAATACACAACATCTACCGCCTTCCCTTATCCACCTTACCTGTGATTTCTTTAAAAAACTCCAATTGGTTGGTCAGGCAGGATCTTCCCTGCACAAAACCGTGTTGGCTAGGACCCATCTTGCCTTTCGCCGCTAGATATTCCGTAACCCCGTCTTTGAGGATAGATTCCAATAACTTTCCCAACACTGACGTCAGACTAATAGGTCTGTAATTTCCTTTATCCTGCCTCCCACCATTCTTATATAACGGAACTACATTTGCGACCCTCCAGTCCTCCGGAACCACGCCGGAATCTATCGATTTCTGGAAAATTATCGCCAATGCCTCCGCTATCTCTAAAGCCACCTCCTTCAGAACCCGGGGATGCACTTCATCCGGTCCGGGAGACTTATCAGTCTTTAGCCCATTTAGTTTTCCTAGCACCTTCCCCCTAGTAAACTTAACTGAACTCAATTCCATTTCGTGAGACTCCTGACTACCCGGCACATTGCTGATGTCCTCCACGGTGAAGACCGATGCAAAATATTCATTCAATTCCTCTGCCATCTCTCTATCGTCCATTATAATAGCTCCTGCACCGTTATCAATTGGTACCATATCAACCCGTGTCTCTCTTTTACACATCATGTATTTAAAAAAAAACTCTTAGTATCCTTTCGAATGTTATCCGCCAACTTCCTTTCATAATTCATCTTTTCTTTCCTAATGGCCTTCTTAGTTTCTCTCTGCAGGTTTTTAAAAGCTTCCCAGTCTTCTGTTTTCCCACTAATTTTTGCTTCTTTGTACGCCGCCCCTTTTGCTTTTATTTTAGCCTTCACCTCTCTCGTTATCAACATTTGTGCCTTTTTTCCATTAAAACCCTTTTTTCTTGGAATATATCTATCCTGCAATTTCCTTATTTCCTGTAGAAATTCCTTCCATTTCTCCTCTGCCGTCCCTCCAGCCAGCTTACTCTTCCAATCAATTAGGGCCAACTCCTCTCTCATACCATTGTAATTTCCTTTGTTCCACTGAAATATCGATACACCAGTTATCATTTTCTCCTTCTCAAACTTGAAACTGAACTCAATCATGTTGTGATCATTGGTTCCCAGTGGTTCCTTTACCTTTAGTTCCCTAATCACCTCCGGTTCATTACACAGCAGCCAATCCAAAACAGCCGATCCCCTGGTTGGCTCTTCAACAAGCTGCTCCAGAAAAACGTCCCTTAGACATTCCGCAAACTCCCTCTCCTGAGTACTACCGCCATTCTGGATTTCCCATTCCACCTTCATGTTAAAATCCCCCATAATTATCTTCACATTGTCACTCTGGCATGCTTTTTCTATCTCAAACTGCAACTTATCGTCCAATTGCTGACTGCTATTAGGGGGCCTATATATGACTGCTACTATTGTCCTTTTACCCTTGCTATTTCTTAGCTCCACCCACAAGGATTCCACCTCCTCTGACCCAATATCCTTCATTTCTATTGATTTTATATCACTACTAACCATCATGGCCACTCCTCCCCCTCTGCCTACCCGCCTATCCTTACTTTTCACTGTGTACCCCTGGACATTCAGTTCCCAATCACATCCATCATAAAGCCATGACTCGGTGATTGCCACAATGTCGTATTTATTAACCTGTAGTTGTGCCACTAGGTCATCTACTTTATTCCTAATGCTACGCGCATTTAAATATAGTACGTTTAGTCCGGTATCTGCTATTAATTTTGTTGTACTTTATTGTTCAGCAGATTATCCTGGCTTTCCACCTGTCTATCCTTCTTACCATCTTCACTACATACTACCTTAGACATGTTCCTATATACATCCCCTATCCTAACATTCTGTATCCTAACATCCTGACTTGTTGTACTTCTTTTATTCAGCAAATTATCCTGACTTCTCACCTGCCTGTCCTTCTTGCCACCATCATTGGACATGTTTCTATAACCTCCTTCCTTTACCTTAGCATCTTGTAACCTAACATCCTGGTTTCCATCCCCCTGCCAGATCAGTATAAACCCTCCCCTACAACTAAATCAAACATTCTCTGGAGTTTAAGTGCAACCCATCCTTAGCGAATAGGTCATGCCTCCGCCAAAAAAGGTCCCAATTATCCAAAAATCTGAAGCCCTGCCCCCTGCACCAGTCACTCAGCCACGCATTCATCTGCAAGAGCTTTCTATTCTTCCTATCATTGACACGTGGCACAGGTAGTAATCCTGAGATCACTACCCTTGAGGCCCTACTTCTCAACCTTCTCCCCAATGCCTTGTATTCCTCCTTCAGGACCTCTTATCTTTTTCTACCTATGTCATTGGTACCTGCATGTACCAAGACGTCTGGCTGCTCACTTCTGGCCCCTCAGAATATTCTGGACCCGGTCCGTGATATCCCGTACCGTCGCACCAGGGAGGCAACACACCATCCGAGACTCATTGTCGCTATCGCAGAATCTGCTATCCGTACCCCTTTATATAGATACCCCAATAACCACTGCATTTCGCTTCCTCCGCTGGACCACAGTACCAGGCACGGAGTCAAGGTCCCGGTTGCTGAGGTCTTCGGTTTTTGAGGGGGATCGCCACAGAGGTGCTGTCTACAAACTTTTTATAACTCCTATCTATTTCCTTCTCGCTCTCCCTAACCAACCGAAGGTCATCGAGCTGCTGCTCCAGACTCTCAATCCGTTCCTAGAGGAGCCGCATCTCCGTGCACTTTGCGCAGATGTAGTTATCGGGGAGTCTGGTAGTCTCCCAGGGTCCCCACATCTGACACTCCAAACATAAGACCAACCCCAGATGCATCTTGCTGAATACCACTGAGTTCAACAAATAAACTAATAACTTACCCCCTCTGTATTAGTCTTGCCTCTGTCCCGCACTGGCCGAAGCCCGTTGAGCCAAAGCCTAACCCACTCTGCTCCCTCTCACTCAGCTGCCCGCTCAGACGCTGCCTGCTATTTAAATCGCCCGCTCGCTTCCGAGTGACGTCACGCGCCTGCGCAGTCACTCGCCGCTATCCCGAACGCGAGAAAGAAAAAAAATATCGCTCCTCGTTAATTTCCGGCATTCTCCGCTCTCTGGTCGCTGGAAAATCAAATTGGCAGATATGGTCTTGAGGATGTAAGTTCATTGAATTCTGGTGAGACGGGTTCCTTGAACATTATGTTGGAGGTGCAGTCGGAGGAAGGATACTTAAAGATAAACAAAACTCCAAATAAAGAAACTGCAGATGCTGGAAGTTAGAAACAAAAGCAGAAAATGCTGCAAACACTCGGGTCAGACAGTGTCTGTGGGAAGTAAATGAGTTAACCTGCTACATCTAAGATATCTTTGACAGAACAGTTGGCGGTTGCTTGACTCCTTCCCACTGCAACCAATCCAGGCCAGTCTTTCGCCACTACTGGAGGCAATTCACGGGGTAGTGAGAGGTTTCAGGGAGGAGTGAGCCAAATGTGTGGAAATGGGAAAAGCTTAGATGAACAAATTGGGCTGTGGGGCCTGTTTCCGTACTCTCTGCCTCTCCTCCTGTTGGACAAGTAGTTGAAAAAGCCACACGGTGACTAAAAAAATGGCCAGACCTCAGGAGCAGACGGCATCCCCACTGAAGTTCTGAAACTCAACTGTCCCGCATTGGACTCACGAGTTACCTCAACCTGAAATGGCAGCAAGTCATTCTCGATCCGCAGGGACCAGCGAAGTCAGTGAGTTCTTTCTGTGTGAGCACAGGAAGTTGCAATCAACCTTGTTAGAAATTAATTCGTTTGATAGAAACAGTTTGACAAACTTTGAAAATACCAGCCTTTTTCCCCAAGTGGTAATATTCCAATTTGATTCATTATCAGCACACTGACACAGTTTACTCTGTTTCAAAGAAGGGGATTTTTGGACAATGAAGAAAGTCTTTCCTGGCCAAGGCAGATGGGACTGCAGTCAATGCAGTGTTAAATTACAACATATCGGGTTATTGCTGTGTGTGTTGGTAATTACAAAGCCCGAGGGACTCTGGTGGCTCCTGTGAGAACCGGGAGCTGGAGCCTGGTCACACACATGTGCAGATGTTCAGACAGAAGGTAACCAGGATGGGAGCCAGGTGTGTGGACAGAGCAGTTTGGGAATTGGGCCAGGTGTGTGTAGTCTGGCTGGGAAAAGAGCCAGGTGTGCCTGAAACCCATGGATGGGAACGGGCCGGGTGTGCAGAGGGAATGGGAGCAGGTTTGTGAACAGAGTCCGGCTGGGAACGGGGAGAGATGTGGGGATGGAGTACATTGGGAATGGAGCCGAGTGTGTGGCTGAGAGTGTGGGCAGGAATTCCCAGAGGGAGTGGGATGTGTGGGAGGGTGGGAGAGGTGCAGAAGTGGAGAGGAAACCTTTCGTAACTCCACTCTTTCAGAAATAAGGGAGGCAAATGACAGGAAATTATAGGCCGGTTAGCCTGACCTCAGTGGTTGGTAAGATGTCCCAGTCCATTGTTAAAGATATTTTAGGTTACTTCGAAGCACATGATAAAAACGCCAAATTCAGCATGGTTTTCTTCAGGCGAGATCTTGCCTGACAAATCTGTTGGAATTCTCTGAGGAAGTAACAGGCAGGACAGACACAGGAGAGTCAGTGGATGTTGTTTACTTGGATTTTCAGAAGGCCTTTGACAAGGTGCTGCACATGAGGCTGTTAAACAAGATAGGAGCCCATGGTATTACAGGAAAGGGAGAAGCATGGATAGAAGATTGGATGACTGACAGAAGGCAAAGCGTGGGAATAAATGATGCCTGTTCTGGTTGGCTGCCGGTGACTCGAAGTGTTCCTTAGGGCTCGGTGTTGGGTCCGTGGCTGTTCACGTTATATATTAATGATCTGGATGATGGAATTGATGGCTCTGCGGCCGTCTGTGGATGATACAAAGATAGGTGGAGGGGTAGATAATGTTGAGGAAGCAGGGAATCTGCAGAAGGACTTGGACAGTTTGGGAGACTGGGCAAAGAAGTGGGACATGGAATATCGTGTGGGGAAGTATACGGTCATGCACTTTGGTAAAAGTAACAAAGGTGCAGACTATTTTCTAAACAGGGAGAGAATTCAGAAATCAGAGGTGCATTGGGACTTGGGAATCCCAGTGCAGGATTCCCTGAAGGTTATCTTGCAGGTTGAGTTGATAGTAAGGAAGGGAAATGCAATGATTGCATTCATTTCGAGAGGCCTTGAATACAAGAGCAAGGAAATAACGCTGTGGCATTATTCGGCATTGGTCAGACCACATTTGGAGAATTGTGAGCAGTTTTGGGCCCTATATCTAAGGAAGAATTTGCTCGCATTGGAGAGGGACCAGAGGAAGTTTACGAGAATGATCGCGGAAGTGAATGGGTTAACGTATGAGGAGAATTTGATTGTAGAACAAGGGATGAGATTCTGCAGAATGAACATAAGGAGTTGGGTAAGAAGTTAAGAATCAGGATCTCGAGGGCAGTGATCTCCAGACTACTCCCAGTGTCACGTGGCAGCGAGATAAGAAATAGAAAGAGAGGCCGGATGAATTTGAGGCTGAGGAGCTGGTGGAGGTGGAAGGGATTCTGGTTCTAGGAGTATTGGGATCTCTTCTGGGGTAGAGGCGACATTTACAAGAGGGACAGGTTGCATTTGTACCAGAGGGGAACCAATATCCTTGAAGGGAAATTTGCCAGTGCTGCATGGGAGGGTTTAAACTTGATTGACATGGGGTGGGACTCTGAGCAGGAGCAAGTCATGGGATAAAGCAGTAGCCAGCGAGAGCAAGTTAAGTAATCAGGATAGAAAGGGGCACAGTAACGGCAGGGAAAGGAATACCCAGTTAAACTGCATTTATTTCAATGCATGAGATTTAACAGGTAAGGCGGATGAACGCAGAGCATGGATTGGCTCAGGGATGTTATACCCACAACAGAGACATGGTTGAGAGAAGAGGAGGACTGGCAGCTCAATGTTCAAGGATACAGGTGCTATCAGCATGACAGGTACAGGTAAGTGAGGAGGGTGTGTTGCCTTTTTGATAAGGGAGAACATAACAGCAGTACTTGGAGATGATATTCTTGGGGGATTGTCCAGTGCGGACGTAAATGGTAGAATTTAGAAGCAAGATGGGGAGGATCAATGTGGTGGGGCTGTATTATAGATCGTTCAATAGTCGGTGGGAATTTGAGGAGCAGAAGCGCAGAGAAATTGATCATAGCTGTAAGAATAATAGGTTTGTATTCGTGGGAGATTTTAACTTCCCTTGGAAAAACTGGACCACCCGGAGTCTTAAGGGATTGGATGGGGTGCAATTTGTGAAACATGTCCATGGATGCGCCCTGAGTCAATATATCAAAGGTCCTACTTGAGAGGTTGCAATACTGGACTAACTCTTGGGGAACGAGACAGAGCGCGAAACTAAAGTCACAGTCAGGGCTCACTTTGGCTTCAGTGACCATAATTCTATTGCGTTTAAGACAGTGATGGAAAAGGATAGGACAGGTCCACAGGTGAGGGGACTAAAATGGAGCAGGGCTAATTTTGGGGGAATTTGGTAGGATCCTTCAGAGTTAAATTGGATAAGACTGTTTGAAGGGAAAAGAAAGTATCGCAAGTGGGAGGCTCTTAAGAGTGTGATATCAGGAGTCCAGGAGCAGCATGTTCCTGTTTGGGTGAAGGGTAAACCTGGCAAATTTTGGGAACCTTGGCTGATGGGAGATCGAGGCTCTGGTAAAGAAAAAGGAAGAGACATTTGTTGGTTTTAGGAGGTTGGGGACGAGTGAATCCCTTGATGACTTTAAAAAGTAAGAGTACACTTAAGAGGGAAATCAGTAGGGCAAAGAGAGGGGATGAGATGGATCTGGCAGGTAAGGTTAAGGAAAATTCCAAGAGTTTCCATACCTATATTGAGAGTGAAAGGGTGGCTTGGGACAGAGATCCTCTCAGAGATCAGCAGAGATGCAGATGTCTTGAGTCACAGGAGATGGTTGGGATTTTTAATGAATATTTCTCCTCAGTGTTTACTGAGGAGAAAATCGTGGTTGTTTAAGAGATAATGGAAACCAGAGAAGATGATTTAGAGATCATTCACACTACCAGTGAGGAGGTATTTGCAACTTTACAGCACATTGAGATGGATAAATCCCACAGCCTGTCCGAGTGCATCCTCTGATTTTGTGGGAGGTTGGAGGAGAAATTGCGGAGGCCCTTTCGGAGATATGTACTTTGTCATTCGCCACTGGTGAAGTCCCCAAAGACTGGAAGGTGGCTAACCTTCTGTTGTTTAAGAAGTGTCGCAAGGACAAGCCAGGGAACTACAGGTCGATCAGCCTGCCATCAGCAGTGGGAAGTTACTGGAGGGAATTCTGAGGGACAGGAAGTACCAGAATTTTGACAGATAGAGTCTGATTAGGAGTCAGCATGGCTTTGTGCATGACAAGTATTGATTGATGAACCTCTTTGAGTTTTTGAAGACGTAACCAAAAAGGTAGCTGAGAGTAGGGCAGTGGATGTTGCAGTGGACTTTGGCAAGGCTTTCGACAAGTTCCCGCATGGTCGGCTGGTCTAGAAGGTTATGTCTCATAGAATGAAGGAAGAGCCAGTTAGGTGGATTCAGAATTGGCTCCGAGGTCGGAAGCAGAGGGTGGTGGTTGAAGGTTGTTTCTCATAATGGAGCCTGGAGTCTGGTGGTGTGCCACAGGGAGACTTTTTATTTATTATTTATATAAATGACAAGTTGTTGCATTTTGGTAAGACAGACCAGGCTAGGATTTGGACAGTAAATGGTTGGGCACTGGTGAGTGTTGTAGAAAAGAGAGACTGAGGGGTGCAGGTACATAGCTCATTGAAAGTGGAGACACACACAGACGAGGGTGGTGAAGAAAGTGGCACACTTGCCTTTATCTGTCAGGTTATTGAGTACAGGAGTTGGCCGTTGTGCTACAGCTGTACAAGGTGTTGGTGAGGCCACACTTGGAGAACTGCGCACAGTGCTGGTGACCCTGCTGCAGGAAGGATGTCAGTAAACTGGAAAGGGGGCATAAAACATTGACGAGGATGTTCCCGGGACAGGAGGGTTTGAGTTATAAGCAGAGGCTGGATCGGCTCGGACCTTTTCCCTGGAGTGTAGGAGGCTGAGGGGTGACTTTAAAAAGGTTTATAAAATCATGAGGGCCAGAGTTAAGGTGAATTGCCACAGTCTTTTTACCAGGGGAGGGGAGTCCAAAACTAGAAGGCAGAGGTTTAAAGTGAGAGGGGCAACTTTTTTCCACACAGAGGATGAAGTATAAATGGAACGCGCTGCCAGAGGAAGTTGTAGAGGCAGGTACATAAGTGACATTTAAAAGACATGTGGATGTACACGGACAGGAAAGGTTTAGAAGGATACGGAACAAACCCACGCAACTGGGACCAGGTCAGTTTGGCAACTTGATCGGCGCGGATGAGTTGGGCCTAAGGGCCTGTTTCTGTGCTGTTTAACTCTGTGACTCTGTTGCTCATGGTGGACCAGGCACATCAGTTGGACTCACATATACATTCCAGGA
This sequence comes from Pristis pectinata, assembly GCF_009764475.1. Lineage (NCBI taxonomy): Eukaryota > Metazoa > Chordata > Chondrichthyes > Rhinopristiformes > Pristidae > Pristis > Pristis pectinata. The sequence goes on along the minus strand of NC_067429.1, from coordinate 33,485,885 downwards.
AAGAATCAACATGTATCCCTCGCACATTTTCCCTCATGGTCCAACATGCATGAGTTATTCTCCAAACTCCACAGTACTCAGTGGCAAAGGATCAGCCTCACATCTGATGTCAATATCCTTTGCCCTGAAAGATCGAGCAATCTCTATAGAGGGTGCTCCAGTGTTCTCCACTCTCAGTTCAAGCAGATCCCCACCATGTAGAAGTTACGATGTCATCAAGTTGGTCGATTAATGAACGCCCAAGGAATTCTGATGAGAAACAAATCAGGAGGCAAAAAGCATTTTTAAAACTCAAGCAGCGTGCCCATCTTTTCATATTTTCCGTGAGCTGCACTGATGCAGAGAAGTAGAGGATAATCCTTGGTACCATCTCCTCACAGAAGGAACCATCTGCTGGTGACCCAGACCTCAATCAGTGAGGATTGGTAACAACATCTCCTCCTCGCTGACCATCAACACAGGTGCACCTCAAGGCAGTGTGATTAGCCCCCTGCTCCACTGCCTACACAGACATGACTGTGTGGCTAAGCACAGGTCCAATGCTGTCTTCAAATTCACCAACAACACCACTGTTCTTGGACATATCACAAGTGGTGATGAGTCAGTTTACCGGAGCGAGATAGGCCACCTGGTTGAGTGGTGCCGCAACAACCTCTCACTCAGTGTCAGTAGAACTAAAGAGCTGATTGTTGCCATCAGGAAGGGGAAGGAGGGTAAACGTGCGCCAGTCTACATTGGGGGATTAGCAGTACAGAAATTCAGCAGCTTTAAATTCCTGGGTGCAAACATACCAGATGACCTGTCCTGGGCCCTGATCATAGATACAGTTACAAGGAAGGCGCGCCAATGTCTTTAATTTTTTAGGAAGGTAAGGCAATTTGACTTGTTAGTGAATTGACTACTAAACTTCTACAGATGTACTGTTGAGAGTATCCCAACTGGTTACATCATGGTCTGAACAGCAATTAAAGTACACAGGAATGTAAGAAGCTGCAAAGAGTCGTGGACGCAGCCCAATACATCATGGGCACATCCCTCCCAACCATTAGTTGTATCTACAGGAGCCACTGCCACAACAAGGCAACATCTGGGACCAAAGATCCCCACCATCCGGGCCATGCCACCTTTTTGCAGCGACCATCGGGCAGAATGTACAGAAGCCTGAAGTGCCACTTCGTCAGGTTCAAGAACAGCTGAAACAGGGAAGGTATGGGAGGGTAAAGGAACCATGGTTGACAAGAGAGGTGAAACGTTTGGTCAAGTGGAAGAGGGAAGTATAATTAAGGTTTAGGAAGCAAAAATCAGGCAGGGCTCTTGAGAATTATGAGTTAGCCAGGCAGGAGCATAAGAAGGGGACACGAGAAGGCCCTTGAGTAGAATTAAGAAAAACCCCAAGGTGTTCTACAGGTAAGTGAAGAACTGGAGGATGACTCAGATGAGGGTAGAACTGCTCAGGGAAAATAAGGGTGAAACGTGTGCCTGGAGGGGGAGGAGGTCGGGGAGGTCCTTCATGAATACTTTGCTTCAGTATTCACTGGGGAGAGGGACTTTGATAAATGTGAGTTCAGCATGGAACAGACTCATGTGCTGAAGCATGTTGAGGCTAAGGAAGAGGTCATGTTGGATTTTCTGCAAAACATTAGGATAGATAAGTTACCGGGGCCAGATGGGATATACCCCAGGTTCTACAGGAGGCGAGGGAAGAGATTGCTGGGGCGTCGACAATGATATTTGTGTCCTTCCTAGCTACAGGAGTTGTACTAGAGGATTGGGGGAATGTCAATATGTTTCCCTTGTTCAAGAAAGGTGATAAGGATAATCCTGGTAATTACAGACCAGTGAGTCTTAATTCAGTAGTGAGCAAGCTACTGGAGAGGATTCTTAGGGACAGAATTCATGAGCATTTGTAGAAACATCGTCTTATTAGGGGTCGCCAGCATGGCTTTGTGAGGGGCAGGTCCTGTCTCATGAGCCGAAGTGAGTTTTTCGAGGAGGTGATGTAACAAATTAATGAAGGGAGAGCGGTAGATGTGGTGCATATGGACTTTAGTAAGGCGTTTAACAAGGTTCCCCATGGTAGGTTCATCCAAAAAAGTCATGAGGCATGGGATCCATGGAGACTTGGCTGTGTGGATTTGGAATTGGCTTACCCACCGAAGGCAGAGGGTGGTAGCTGATGGAGAGTATTCTGCCTGTAGGTCAGTGAACCGTGGTGTTCCACAGGGATCTGTTCTGGGACACTTGCTCTTTGTGATTTGTATCAATGACTTGGATGAGAAAGTGGAAGGATGGGTTGGTAAGTTTGCAGATGACATGAAGGTTGGAGGTGTTGTGTATAGTGTAGAAAGTTGTTGTAGGTTACAGCAGGATAAAGACAGGATGCAGAGTTCGGTGGAAAAGTGAGAGATGGGGTTCAATCCGGAACAGTGTGAAGTGATACACTTAGGAAGAATGAACTTAAAGTCAGAGTATAAGGTTTATTGCAGAACGCTCAGCAGTGTCAAGGAACAGACGGATCTCGGGGTCCAAATCCACAGATCCCTCAAACTTGCCGTCCGTAGAATGGTTAAGAAGGCATATGGAGTGTTGGCCTTTATTAGTTGGGGGGACTGAGTTCAAGAGCCGCGACGTACTGTTGCAGCTGTATAAAAATCTGGTTGGACCACACTTAAAGTATTGTGTTCAGTTCTGGCCATCTCATTAAGGAAGGATGTGGAAGCTTTAGAAAGGGTAGAGGAAATTTACCAGGATGTTGCCTGGAGTAAAGACCATGTCTGATGAGAAAAGGTTGCACGAACGAGGGTTTTTCTATTGGAGTGATGCAGGATGAGAGGCAACTTAATAGAGGTGTATAAAATTATGAGGGGCATCTTAAGCGTCTTAATTATTATTAAGTATCTCAATCCAAGTTGCTGTTTTAAATGTGCTGAAGATAGCTTTCACCAATTACATCCACCCTTCAAGGTGGTCCTTAATTTCCCTGGAAAAAATAGAAGCTGGATTACACATTATACACATTCATTCATCAAAACAATTATTGGCATCAGCTGCTTTATTGTTTCAATTAATGTAATTTGCAAAAAAAAGCAAAGATGCCTTCCCAATATGCTCCCTGGTGACTGATGTTGCGTATAAATATAACAGACTGTGAATGTGGTGCATTGTGTACTCAAAGCTTTCAATAGCAATGCACGGAGTTCCACAAATCTTGGGGTTGGCCATTTGCTATTCCATCATTTCAGTTATCGACATTCCGGGTAAAGTATTGGTGTTAATTATCAATCTGAAAAATGTTGTGAAATGTTTCATCACTGCTGTGTTTACTGGTATTGGTGCTTTCTGTCAATTGTAGATTTTTACCCCTTTGCTATTCTCCCAGTATCATTAATACCCTTTAATTGCACCAGGTCTAATTAAATATTTTATACCTTTTAAATTTTAGTTCTTTGTTGTGCATTTTGTCACAAATAAAGGTCGAATTTCTTTACAACTTCTAATACTCTACTCTGGTTTTGATCTTCTGATCTGGTCTTGATACTTTATATATCATCTCTTATCATTCTGATGGTAAACACCCAAATCTAATGGAAGCAATTTCTTTTCTTTTGGCCCTTGTATGAACAGTTTCAAACAAAAATTGACACTAAATTTACATTGAGATGTTTAAAATGTGATGTGGAGAATTTAGAAAACAAAATGGGAATATTGCTGTAGCGGAACTGAGGATCCAGTAAGTCAGTAAGTATAGGATGGGTATTTGAACTGGAGATTTTGTGATTCAATGTACTGGCTGCAGAGAGGTGATAAAAGTGAATTTATGGAGAGTGCAATGTGGAAGATCGGTCATTGATAAACCCAGGTGGATGTGATTTTAGATCAAGTAAGTGGAGGCAAGTTTATAGTGCAATAGAGCTTGATATCGGTATTCTTGGTGAAGGAGAAAAGTTGTGGTTTGTCTCAAACTACATGTAAATTGGACAAATCAAATTACTGGTGGTGCATGTGGGGAGGTAACGGAGTGAAATACAGAATTTGTTTAGTGGTTGAAGACGTGCATGTGAAAGGGACATCCAAGGGAGCGCAGCTTTGCAGCAGTGATCTGTGATTTAACTGAGTTATGAAGATTTACAATGTTGGGCCAGTTGGTGCACTGTCTCTGTGCCAGTGGAAAACGCCTCATCCCACCTTTTAGCACCATGTCTATAGCACACTTCAAATACACATCCAAATCTGGTTTACATATGCATCTAAGTTCCAAACATGCATCTGGCATTGTTGTACCAGAGGGAGAAATATTGGATGGGGTGAAACAAGCAGAAAACAAAGTTTATTTCAGGATTTTCTGTTGTTTGGAAGAGATGACAAACAACATGCAAATCAGTGATGTTGAGAGTGTTGAAGTTTTCGGTGAAAAATAACGTTCTTGGCCTGTATTTTTCCACAAAGACTGACTCTGTGGTAAGATCCAAACTGAAGTGTGTTGCAACATCACAGCGCAGTTAATCACATGATAGAATTGTACGTGGAGTAACTTTCTGTCAACTCAGTTTCAAGTGTCAAAGCAATAAAGGTCACACTCAAAACTGTCTAGTACAATTTCACGCGAGTTCCAGTTTTACTGCTTTGTTAAACACACACATTCAGAAAAGAAAATATCCACCACACACCACATACATTCAAAGAAAATACCCACAAACCACAGAAAGCACACCGCACCCTCACCACTCACTCACACACAATCACCAACACACACTCACTCCCTCTGTCTTCTCTATTGCAGCTAACTTGGCTGTGATTGGGGTAATGTTCCGTAGACGATGTGGTCTCTCCAGATGTATCACTGTCTACCTGCTGTCGGTGGGGGTGACGGATCGCTTGGCTATTATCACAGGCGTGATATTAAGGCGGATTGTTCCCATGACTTTCCCATCCAGCTTCCTGACCATAGCTCCGGCCTGCAGTGTGAATGTCGCTGTAGCTTACGCTGTAAGAGACTGCTCTGTCTGGGTGACGGAGATGTTCACCTTTGATCGCTTTGTAGCTATTTGCTGCCAAAAATTGAAAACAAAATATTGCACGGAGCGAACGGCGGCTGTGGTGATCGGAACGGTCACTGCCCTGAGATGTTTCAAAAAGTTTTTGTCTATTTTGTTTTTGAACCTCCCCATAAAACCGAGCTCACACCGTGCAAACTTAAATCGGCATTTTATACCTCACCTGGCTGGATAGCACATGACTTGGATCCATCGGATTTCAGTCCCTTGTCTGCCATTCGTTCTAATTTTGCTGTTTAATTTCCTAACCATCAGACACATTTTAAGGGCCATTAGAATCCACAGGAGACTCCAGGGCGGTGGGAACAGTGAGAGACAGAGCGAACCGGAGATGGACAGCCGCAGGAAGTCTGTCGTCTTGCTCCTAAGTATCTCGGGTATCTTCATCCTCTTGTGGCTACTGGTACTGATAACCTTCCTCTATATTCGCATTGCCGGTGTCTCTTACTTTTCAGGTTCCAATTTCAGTGACTCAATTTTCCCTTTGGAAGAATATGGGTACGCGCTTCAGTTCTTGTGTTCCTGCATGAACCCATTTATTTATGCAGGGAAACAGAGAAAGATCAGAGACGAGATAAAGCTGGGGCTGAAATATCCACTGAACCTCATCAATAAGTTACCAATATAGGCAATTTTTTCATTGGGAACAGTTCATGTTGCAAACCACCCCCATCTTGTTTTCATCTCGGCTGCTCAGTGCTGGATCCATAGAGCATTATACAGCATGGAAATAGGCCCTTTGGCGTAACTGGTCCATGCCGACTATGGTTCCTCGCCGAGCCAGTTCCATTTGCCTCATTTGGACCATCTCCCTCTCAACCTTACCTATCCATGGACCTGTCCAAATGTCTTTTAGCTATTGTAGTTGTTCCCACCTCTGCCACTTCCTCTGGTAGCTCGTTCCACACACTCGCCGCCATCTGTCCTCACTGCTGGGTCCACACTGTGTTGTGATGGCATCTTGCTCCTTCCTACTTTATGTCCATCTTGTTCTCTATCATCTCGCCTGCTCAGTCTTATATTCATTGAGTTAAACAGCACAGAAACAGGCACTTCGGTCCAGCAACCCCATGCCGACCATCAAGCACTCATTTACACTAATCTCTATTTTATTATCCCCACATTCCCATCATCTCCCCCCACATTCTACCATTCACCTACACACTGGGGGAAATTTGCAGCGGTCTGTTACCCTTCCAACCTGCATATCTTTGGGATGTGGGAGGAACCTATGCAGTCACAGGGAAAACGTGCAAACTCCACACAGAGAGCACCCCAGGTCAGGATAAAACCTGGGTCTTTGGAGCTATGAGGCTGCAGCACTACCAGCTGTCCCACTGTGCTGACCACTTGCAACATGTTAGATGAATTAGCAGTACCAAGGGGGGCTGGTCCACTGAACATTACAGAGGTCTGGTCACAAAGAAGAGAGCTGAATATCCTGGAGTATTTATTTATGTCACAGAGCAGTTGGCAGATTCACAGATAGGAAGGAGCAGGGTCGGTCTGATAACACAAAGGCATTAGGACACTAGTAAGAAAGTAACATGAAGTATTAGTGAGTGGAATCATTTTAGGGATCAACTGTAAAGGGACAGAAGAAAACTGTCAGTGCCCCTGTTGGACAGATCAAGAAGTAAATAAGTTCTTAAACATTGGGTAAAGCAATTTTCATGGGCTCATCGCCAACTGTCCATTTCCCTCCATAGATGCTACTCGACCCACATAATTCCTCCAGCAGTTTGTGTGTTGCTCCACATTCCAGCATCTGCAGTCTCTTGGGTCTCCTGTGTTAACTCCTTGTTGACTGGGAAATCAAATCGGCAGATGTGGCCATGAGGATTTAAGTTCATCGAATGTCAGCGAGACGGGTTCCTTGAACATTACGTTGGTGGTGCAATTGGAGGCAGGATACAAGGCAGGAGAGAAACAAAACAAAATAAAAAAACTGCAGATGCTGGAAATCTGAAATAAAAGCCTAAAATGCTGGAAACACTTGGGTCAGACAGCGTCAATGGAAGTAGAAGAGTTGACGTTAAAAGAGTTAAGTTAAAAGAGATAGCTGAGATGGGCATCTTGGTCAGCAGGTATCAGTCGGGCTGTTGGGCCTGTTTCCATGCTCTCTGCCTCTCATCATGATGGACAAGAAATTGAGAAGGCCAAACGATAACTAAAAAAATTACAAGACGTTAGGAGCAGACGGCATTGCCAGCGAAGTGCTGAAAATTGACCGTCCGACGTTGGACTCACGAGTTAGCTCGCAGCCTGAAATGGCAGCAAGGCATCCTCGATTCTGAGGAACCAGTGACGGAAGTGATTTCCATTCGTCTGAGTACAAGAAGTTGTAATCAATCTTGTTGGGAATTAATTAATTTGATAGAAACAGTTTGACACACTTTGAAAATACCAGCCTTTTATCCCCAAGTGGTAACATTACAATCTGATTCATTATCGTCCACACTAACACAGGTTCTTTTGTTTCAAAACACTGCTTTTCATACAATGAAGAAAGGCTTCAACGTGTGTTTCAAATTAAATTTACTTTGCCTTATATCATTTTGTGAACAATTTAAACAAAGAAACATCTTACACGATGATGTTGCATCATATTGGACTCGGGAATTGGAGCAAGAGCAGGAAAGTTTAAAAGAGGTAGGTCTCAGGGCTTGTTTGTGGGTTTCATTTCACAGGAATGTAAGAGAGGCAAGATTGGCTAATTAACTAATTAACAGCAGCCAATAAAAAGAAGGTTGTGTAAGTGGAGCGGCCATTTAGGAGTGGCCGTTGTGAAAGTGGGCTCATGTGGAAGTGGGGAGCTGCGGCTTTGGCTTTGAGGAGGTGGAGTAAGTGGCCCAGATGTTTGGAGTGAGAGCAGATCTTTAATAAGTCCTCGGTGAGGAGGCACAGGTAAGAACAAGTGTGGTTTTATTTTGCTGTTGATCCTTAGTCCTTGATTCAGTGCAGGTAGGGTGGTAGTTAGGGCAGTGGAATGCTCCTCCTGCACGATGTGGGAAGTCAGGGAACCTCAGGGTCTCCCTGATGACTACATCTGTTGGAATTGCACCTAGCTGCAGCTTCTGACAGACCAGGTCAAGGAACTGGAGCTGGAGTTAGATGGACTCAGGATCATCCGGAATGCAGAAGGCTTCATGGATGAGATTTTTTTCTGAGGTGGTCACACCCAAGGTACAGGCTCCAGGTACATGGGTGACCACCAGGTAATGTAAGGGGAGTAGGCAGTCAGTGCGGGGTTCCCCTGTGGCCATTCCTCTCACTAACAGTTATACCTCTTCGGATGCTGTTGAGGGGTATGTTCTATCAGGGCGAGCAGCAGTAGTCATGTCTCTGGCACTGGGACAGGCTCTGAGGCTCAGAGGGAAAGAGAGGAGTCAGACAGGTTGATAGTGATAGGAGACTCTGCAGTGAGGGGGACATAAGGAGACTCTGTGGCCTCAAAAGAGAGGCCAGGAAGGTGTGTTGCCTCCCGGGTTCCAGGGTCAAAGAATTTTCTCTGCGGCTGCAGGACTTTCTTGAGTGGGGGAGCAAGCAGCCAGAGGTCGTTGTACATGTTGGTACAAACGACACAGGTAGAACAAGGGATGAGTTTCTAAAAAATGAACATGGGGGGGGAGTTAGGAAAGAAGTTAAGAAGCAGGACCTTGAGGTTAGTGATCTCCGGATTACTCCCAATGCCATGTGCCAGTGAGGTCAGAAATAGAAAGAGGCCAGATGAATTTGTGGTTGAGGAGCTGGTGCGGGGGCAGGGATTTATGTTTTTGGGCCATTGGGATCTTTCTGGAGTTGAGGCGACCTGTTACAAGAGGGACGGGTTGCACTTGAACCAGAGAGGAACCAATATCCTTGGTTTAAACTAGATTGGCCGGGGTGGGACACTGAGGAGGAGCAAGTCATGGGATAAAGCAGTAGCCAGTGAGAGCAAGTTTAGTGATCAGGATAGCAAGGGGTACAGTAAAGGCACGGAAAGGAATAGCCAGTGAAACTGTTTATTTCAATTCATGAGGTTTAACAAGGAAGGCAGACGAAGTCAGAGCATGGATTGGCTCTGAGGACTGGGATGTTATAGACATAACATGGCTGAGAGAAGGGCAGGACTGGCAGCATAATGTTCCAGGATACAGATGTTATCGCATGCCAGGGGTACAAGTAAGGGAGGAGGGTGTGCTGCCTTTTTGATAAGGGAGAACATAGCAGCAGTACTTGGAGATGACATTCTTTCTTAGTGAGGACATAAAGGGTAGAATTTAGAAACAAGCAGGTGATGGAAAAGGATTGCACAGGCCCACAGGTTAGGGTACTCAAATGGAGCAGGGCTAATTTTGGGGGAATTAGGCAGGATCTAGAACAGTACGATTGGATGGGACCGTTTGAGGGGAAAGGAATGAATAGAAAGTGGGAAGCTTTCAAGAGTGTGATATCAAGAGTCCAGGAGCAGCATATTCCAATTGGTGAAGGGTAAACCTGGCAAGTTTAGGGAACCTTGGCTGATGAGAGAGATTGAGGCTCTGGTCAAGAAAAAGGAGATATTCATTGGGTTTAGGAGGTTGAGGATGAGTAAATCCCTTGATGACCATAAAAATATTAAGAGTACACTTAAGAGGGAAATCAGGAGGGCAAAGAGAGTATGAGATGGATCTGGCAGGTGAGGTTAAGAAAAATCCCAAGAGGTTCCATCACTATATTAAGAGCAAAAGGGTGGCTGGGGACAGAGTCGGTCCACTTAGAGATCAGCAGGGCTGCTGATGGATATAGGTGGGATTTTTGACGACTATTTCTGTGTTTATTGAGGAGTAAATGATGGTTGCTCAAGTGATAAGAGACATAAGTAGAGATATTTTGGAGAACATTCATATTACCAGGAGGGAGGTATTTGTAGCCTTACAGCTCATTGGTGTAGATAAATGCTAATGGCATGACCGAGTGCATCCTCATTTTGTGGGAGGCTGGAGGAGAAATTGCGGAGATGTTTGCTTCATCGTTAGTCACTTGCGAAGTTCTGGAAGACTGGAAGGTGGTTAACGCTGTTCCGTTGTCGTAGAAGCGTAGCAAGAACTACAGGCCGGTCAACCCACCATCAGTAGTGGGGAAGTTACTGTAGAAAAGTCTGAGGGACAGGATCTACCAGCATTTGGACAGTCTGATGAGGAGGAGTCAGCATGGATTTAGACATGGAAGTCATACTGAAGATCCTTCAAGAGTATTTGAAGTAACCAAAAGAGATGAGGGTAGGACAGTGGATGTTGTCTATCTGGAATTTAGCAAGACCTTCGACAAGGTCTTGCATGGTTGGCTGGTCTGGAAGGTTAGATCCCATGGAAATTAGGGAAACCTAGTTTGGGGGATTGGCTCGGAGGTCATCCGCAGAGTCTGGTGGTTGAAGGTTGTTTCTTGGAACGAAGTCCGGTGACCAGTGGCGTGCTGCAGGGGTCGGTGTTGGGACCCTTATTATTTTTTGATATGAATGATTTGGATGCGACCGCACAAGTCTTGATCAGTAATTTGCGAATAACATGAAATTAGGAGATGTTGATGGTGAAGAAGGTTATTTTATATGACTGGGGAGGATCCTTGTCAGTTAGGGAAGTGGGCCCTACAAGGGAGGGTGCAATACTGGACCTTCTCGTGGAGAAGAAGGCAGGGCAGGTAAATGAAGTGGCAGTCACGGAGCACTTTGGCTCCAGTGACCAGATCACAGTTTTAAGATCGTGATGGAAAAGGATAGGGCAGGTCCAGAGATTAAGGTACTAAGATGCAGCAGGGTGAATTTCCGTGGAGTTAGGCAAGATCTAGAAGAGTATTATCGGATAAGCCTGTTTGAGGGGAAAAGGATGAATAGCAAGTGGGATATGAAGTGTCCAGGAGCAGCATGTTCCTGTTCTGGTGAAGGGGAAACCTGGCAAGTTTAGGGAACCTTGGCTGACAAGAGATATTGAAAAGAAGGAAGCATTCATTGAGTTTCGGAAGTTGGGAAAGAGTGCACTTTAGTGGGCTTATCAGGAGGGTAAACAGTGGATGAGATGGATCTGGCAGGTAAGGTTACGGAAAATCCCAAGAGTTTCTAAAACTATATTAAGAGTAAAAGGGTCGCTCAGGAGAGAGTAGGCTCCCTTCAAGATCAGCAGGGCTGCCTGTGTCTCGAGCCACAGGTGGTGGGTGTGATTTTTAACAAATACTTTTAATGAATACCATGAGTAATAAAATCATGGTTGCTCAAGAGATGAGGGAAACAAGTAGAGATGTGATGGAGAACATTCATATTACCAAGGAGGAGATATTTGCAGCTTTACAGCGCATTAAGGTGGATAAATGCCCAGGACCTGACCGAGTGCATCCTTCGATTTTGTGGGAGGCCAGAGGAGAACTTGCGGAGGTCTTTGCAGAGATACTTGCTTCATTATTAGCCAGTGGTGAAGTTCCCAAAGACTTGAAGCTGGCTAATACTCTTCCGTTGTTAGCTGGATTCAAAATTGGCTCGGAAGTAGGAAGCAGATGGTGGTGGTTGAATGTTGTTCCTCGGAATGGAGGCTGATGACTAGTGGTGTGCCGCAGGGGTATGTGTCGGGACCCTTGCCATTCATTTTTTTATATAAATGATTCGGATGTGAATGCACAAGGATTGGTCAGTAAGTTTGCAATGACACGAAAATAGGTGTTGCTGCTGGAGATGAGGTTATCGTGGATCACAGAGGGACCTTGAACAATTAGGGAAGTGAGCCAACGACCAGCAAATGGATTTCAATACAGATAAGTGTGAGGAACTGCATTTTGGAAGGTCAAACCAGAGTAGGACTTGTACAATGAGTGGTCGGGCACTAAGCAGTGTAATGGAACAGAGGGACCCAGTACAAGTGCAGAGTTCATTGAAAGCAGCATCAGATATACAGGGAGTGAAAAAGGCATTAAGCACGCTGGCCTTCATCGGTCAGGGCATTGAGTTTAGGGATCGGGACATGACGTTGCAATTGTGTAAGTCATTGGTGATGCCACACGGAGTACAGTGTGCAGTTCTGGTCACCATTCTTTTGGAAAGAGTACAGAAAAGATTTACAAGGATGTTGCCAGGACGAGAGAGCCTGAGTGATAGGGAGAGGTTGGCCGGGGTAGATGTTTGTTCCTTGGGGCGTAGGAGAATGAGAGGTAACCTCATAGGTTCATAAAATCTTGAGGGGCATAGATAAGGTCGATCAGAGCAAACTTTTTCCCAGGGTAGGGGAGTCCAAACCTCGGGGGCATAGATTTATGGTGAGTGGGGAAAGACTTATAAGTGACTTAAGGGGCTTCTTTTTCTTGCAGAGGGTGGTGAGTAAATGAAAAGAGCTTCCAGAGGAAGTGGTTGAGGCAGATACAACAGTATCATTTAAGAAGAACTTGAATCGGTACATGCAGGGGCAGGGCTTAGAGGGATATGGCCCGAATGCAGGAAATTGGGACCAAATGGGTGGGCACCATGGTCAGCATGGACTCGGGCCGAAGGGCCTGTATACAAACTGTGTTACTCTGTGACTCAGTGAAGAAGTTGATAAGTATTCCAATCAGACAGTCATACCCTGGAGGGAAGTTGATGCCCCCATGGATAATAAGTTTTTCTACTGGCATTTAACTTCCCAACACAAGTTAGTGTTCCATACTAGAATTCCAATGACCTGATCAAAGCCATATTTTAAGTTGATAGTCTTTTTCGAGATGTATAACTTCCATTTCATGAATCAATACAATTTTTATTGATGCATCACAGAAAGCATCCTATCTGGATGTATCACGGCTTGGTATGGCAACTGCTCCTCTTGTGACCGCAAGAAACTGAAGAGTTGTGGACACAGATCAGCACATCACAGAAACCAGCCTCTGCTCCATGGACTCTTTCAATATTTCATACTGCACTTTGCACGCTGCCTTGGTAAAGCAGCCAACGTAATCAAAGACCCCACTCACCCCGGGCATTCTCTCTTCACCCCTCTCCCATCGGGCAGATGATTAAAAAAAACACGTACCACCAGGCTCAAGGACAGTTTCTTTCCAGCTGTTTTGAGACCATTGAACAGTTCCCTCGTGTGATAAGATGCACTCTTGCCCTCACAATCTACCTCATTAATGTCTACCTGCACTGCACTTTCTCTGTAGTCATGACACCTTATTCTGCATTCTGTTACTGTCAATATTGTACCACCTCAATGCACTGTAGAATGAATTGATCTGTATAAACGGTATGCAAGACAAGTTTTTCACAGTACCTCAGTACTTGTGACAACAATAAACCAATTCCAATCCTGAAGACGTTGTAAGCACCAAATCTCTTTGATTTCATGAAAACTGACAAGCGTTGGAGAAAATATTTCGCAAAGCTAGCAAGTTTTTTCCCATGTCTTCTTATCTCAATGTAATTCATTACAACCTTCGGTACCTTCTCCAAACTCTGGGAAATACCATCTTGAAGCTGAGTGTTTTTGTTTTTTACCCCACACCTCCAGGATGAGAATGTGATTCACTACAAACTTTGGAATCAGAGTTTAATCTAGTTCAGCAATATTGCTTTTCCTAAACTGAGAAGATACTTAATCAGATTAATAAGTTTAATGCAGATAAAAGCAGGGTGTTGAATGTTGGTAAGACAAACTTGCACAGGAAATGGTGAGGCCCTGGGAAGTGTAGAATAGAGACCCCCCGGGGTGGAGGTACATAGTTCCTTGGAAGCGGAGACACACGAGGACAGGTTGGTGAAGAAAGTGGCCAATGCCTTTATCGGTCAGTATATTGAGCACAGGAGTTGGGCATTGTGCTACAGCTGTACAAGGTGTTGGTAAGGCCACATTTGGAGAACTGCGTATAGTTCTGGTGGACCTGCTACAGGAAGGATGTCAGTAGACTGGAAAGGGGGCAAAAAACATTAATGGGGATGTTACCGGGACAGGAGGGTTTTATTTATAAGGAGAAGCTGGATAGAACAGGACACTTTTCCTGGAGCGCAGGAGGCTGAGGGGTGAATTTATTGAGACTTGTTAAATCATGAGGGCCTGTATTAAGGTGAAGAGCCACAGTCTTTTCCCCAGGGGAGTGGAGTCCAAAACCAGAAGGCATAAGTTTAAAGTGAGAGGGGAAGAATTTAAAAGGGACCTGAGGGGTAACTTTTTTTTCCACACAGGATGTGGTGTGTATAGAACGAGCTGCCAGAGGAAGTTGTAGTGGGAGGGACATTTCTGACATTTGAAACACATTTGGACAGGTCCATGGACAGGAAAGGCTGAGAGCGATACGAGCCAATGTCCCTTTAATGCACCTGGACAGTCGAGTAGAAATGTGTGTGCGTGTTATCTACAAGACAGCAAGAAAATAATTGGAGCTGGACTGGCTGTTTGCACAGAGATAGAGACTGCTGGTCTCTGTGCCTAGGGATGAGGAACCATAGCTGTGTCTGTCACGGCAGTCCATGTATGGATTTTTGGAGCAATCAAGTGGAGTCCACTTTGTCGTTAACCTGTACTGGAAGGCAGGTATTTCTGTGGGCGGCCACGTATCGAATGCCTTTCGAAACAAAGCAGTGGAGATCTTAGAAGATTGAGGTGTCGTCTGGGTTCCATCGTGGAACATGCGGATTTCGTAAATTCTCTCTACATTTTCTCTTCAGTCAACAGTGGTTTTGCAAAAGCCTTTGCTCATGTTCTACCTTATGACTTGCTGAACTGAACTTTGAGAACTATTCCTAGACTTGGGGTTTGGGAATTTGCCACACACACACTGAGTTTAGTTTTGGGGTTAATGTTTAATATTTTCATCTTCATTTTTCCTATTATTACAAGTAGTTATTAATAAAGTAGTTCCTAACACTTATACATGGCTCGTTGTGCTTCTATTGTTGCTGGTACATTGTTGACTTCAGGAAGGGGAAGGAGGGTGAACATGCACCAGTCTACATTGGGGATAGGTGGTGGAGAGAGTCATCAGCTTTAAATTCCTGGGTGCTAACATGTCAGATGACCTGTCCTGATTCCTGCGCATACAGTAGATGCAGTCACAAGGAGATCGCGCCAGTGTCTTTACTTTCTTCGGAGTTTAAGCAAGTTCGGCTTCTAACCGAACACAAACTTCTACAGAGGCACTGAATGGCAATTCGAATGCACAGGAGTGTATGAAGATGCAGAGAGTGGTGGACTCTGCCACATGCATCGGTGAAATCTACCGGAGGCACTGCCTCAAGAAGACAATATCCATCATCAAAGAACCCAACCATCGGGGCCATGCCATCTTCTTGCAGCTACTATCGGGCAGGAGGTACAGAAGCCTGAAGTCCCACACCATCAGGTTCAAGAACAGATACTTCCCTTCATCCATTTAGATCTTGAACTAACCAGCACAAAACTAATCACTAGTGTTGAGCAACACCATGACCACGTTCATCACTTTACACTAGAAAGGGTATTTTTTGTTCTAATTGTGTTCTTTCTTGTAAAAATTGTGTTGAATTGATGTTTTTCTTGTGAATGCTGCTTATATAGTGCTATGTGCCTGTGATGCTGCTGCAAGTAATTGTTTGCACCTGTGCACACATGTACTTGTGCATATGACAAAAATATCAACTTTGACTTTGATCATTCCACAAACTAAATTCAATGTGTCTGTATATTTTTTTAGTGCCAAAGATACTTCTTCCAGGTTGGTGTGTTCAATAGGCTGAAGATAGATTTCACCAATTCCATCCACCCTTTAAGACGTTCCTTTTTTCAATCTTTTTATTAAATTTCGAAGTGATACACATAACAATAGTAATTATATTCGTCGAAGAAGTCAAAGCAGAATTGCACATTATACAGATTTATTCATCAAAGCAATTATTGGCATCAGTTGTTTACGTTGCTTGTTTCAATTAATGCAATTAGCATAAAAACAAAGATGCCTTCCTAATCTGCTCCCTGGTGACTGATGTTGGGTATAAATATAACAGACTGTGAATGCAGAGTATTGTGTGCTTCAAGCTTTCAACAGCAATGCATGAAGTTGCACAAATCTTGGAGTTGGCCATTTGCTATTCCATCATTGCAGTCATTGGCATTCCTGGTACAGTATGAGTGTTAATTATCAATCTGCAAAATGTTGTGAAATGTTGTATCACTGCTGTGTTTGCTGGGATTGTTGCTTTCTCTCAATTGTGGATTCTTACCCCTTTGCTATTCTCCCAGTATCATTAATCCCCTTTCATTGTTTTCTCCCTCTGGTTGTACAAGTTTAATTGAATATTTTATTCCTTAAGTTTTTTTCATGTTGCATTTGATCACAAATAGCAGTCGAAGTTCATCTTTGCAACTACTAATCCTCAATAGTTTTGACACCTATTATATCATCCCTACCCACCCTGATTGTAAACACAACTACACTTGAAGAAACTTTCTTTTTCTTATGGCACTTGTATGAACAGTTTCAAACAAAATTTGACACCAAATTTACAGTTAGGAGTTTAAAACAGGACATGGAGTACTTAGAAAACAACATGAAAATATTGAATTGGTGGAACTGAGGATCCAGTCAGTCAATAAGTGTAGTATAGGTATTTGATATGGAGATTTTGTGATTTAACGTATTGGCTGCAGAGAGGTGATGAAAATTAATTTATGGAGAGTGCATTGTGGAAGATCGGTCATTGATAAATCCAGATGGATAGCATTTTGGCTCAAATAAGTGGAGGCAGGAGGAGGAGTGCATGGTGTAATAGAGCTTGATATTGGTATTCTTGGTGAAGGAGATAAATTGTGGGGTATCTTAAATTGCACGTAGATTGGACAAACCAGATCACTCGTGCTGCATGTGGGGAGGGAGTGGAGTGAAATACAGAATTGGTTTGGTGGATGAAGACGTGCATGTGAAAAGGACATCCGAGGGAGCTCAGCTTTGCAGCAGTGATCTGTGATTTAACTGAGTTATGGAGATCTACAATGTTGGGCCAGTTGGTGCACTGTCTCTGTGCCTGTGGAAAAAGGCTCATCCCACTTTTTAGCACCATGTCTACAGCGCTCTTCAAATACACATACAAATGTGATTTAAATATGCATATATCGCTTTCGGGAATTGAGTTCCAAACATCCATCTGGGTGTCTTCACAAGAGGAGGGGTTGATGACATTGTTGTACCAGAGGGAGAAATATTGGATGCAGGGAAACTCGTAGAAAAAGAAGCTTCCCTCAGGATTAAGTCATGGGGAAAATATGATGAACAAAATAAAAATCAGTGGTATTGATGGTCTTGAAGTTTTCAGTGGAAGATAAAATTCTCTTCCTGGTTCCTTTCCAGAGACAGATTCTCTGGTAACATCCAAAATGATGTTGCAACATCACAGAGCAGCTAATCACGTGCTGGAGTTCTTCGTGGGGTAACTGTCTGTCAAATCAGTTTCAAGTCTCAAATCAATAAAAGTCACACTGAATATCGTCAAGCACAATTTTATCTGAGTTCCAATTTTTTGGTTTGTTGTCATACATACACACACACACACACACACACACACACACACACACACACAATCGAAGATCAAAAAATAAACCACATACCATATGCATTCAAAAAATTAGACGCCACATACACAAAATACACACCACCCACGTAAAACACACCACACACAAAGAAGGCACACTAACACACACCACACAGATACGCCTTACAAACACCACACATAAACACACAAACACACGTACTCTCAAACCACAAGCTCACTCTCACGAATGTACAATCATTCCCTCAGTGTTCCTCTATTGCAGCTAACTTGTCCGTGATTGGGGTAATGTTCCGCAGACGATGTGGTCTCTCCAGATGTATCACTGTCCACCTGCTGTCGATGGTGGTGACGGATCTCCTGGTCATTATCACAGGCGTGATATTAATGCGGATTGTTCCCATCACTTCCCTGTCCAATTTCCTGACCAGCGCTCCGGCCTGCAGTGTGAAAGACGCGGTAGCTTATGGTGTAAGAGACTGCTCCGTCTGGGTGACGGTGATGTTCACCTTCGATCGCTTTGTGGCTATTTACTGCCAAAAATTGAAAACAAAATATTGTTCGGAGCAGACGGCGGCTGTGGTGATCGGAACGGTTACTGCCCAGGGCTGTTTCAAAACTATATTCCTCTATTTTGGATTTGAACCTCCACATAAAGCCGAGCCCTCACCTTGCAAAATCAAGTCAACATATTATACATCGCCTGGCTGGGTAGCATATGACTAGATCGATAGTAGTTTAGTCCCTTGTCTGCCATTCGTTCTCATTTTTCTACTCAATTTCCTAACCGTCAGGCATACTTTAAGGGCCATTAAAATCCGCAGAAGACTCCAGGGCGGTGGGAACAGTGAGAGACAGAGCGAACCGGAGACGAACAGCCGCAGGAAGTCTATTGTCCTGCTCCTCAGTATCTCGGGCATCTTCATCCTCTTGTGGCTCCTGGAACTGATAACTTTCCTCTAAATTCGCATTGCCGGTGTCTCTTACTTTTCAGGTTCCAATTTCAGTGACTCAATTTTCCCTCTGCAAGAAACCGGGCATGCGTTTCAGTTCTTGTGTTCCTGCGTGAACCCATTTATTTATGCGGGGACACAGAGTAAGATCAGAGACGAGATAAAGCTGGGGCTAAAATATCCACTGACTCTCATTAATAAATTACTGAAATAAACAATTTATATTCTTTGGTAACAGTTTATGTTGCAAACCCCCCTCATTTTGTCCTCTGTCATCTCACATGTTCAATACTGGATCAGTAGAGTTATACAGCAGGGAAACAGGCCCTTCGGTCCAACTCATCCATGCTGACCAAGTTGCCCAATTGAGCCAGTCCCATTGCCTACATTTACCCCATATCCCTCTCACCTTTCCTATCCAATGTACCTGTCCACATGCCTCTTAAAAGATGTAATGTTTCCCACCTCGACCACTTCCTCCAGCAGCTCGTTCCATACACTCACTGCCCTCTGCCCTCGCTCTTGGGTCCATGATGCATTGTGATGGCTTCTGGTTCCTTCCGTCATATCGTCATGGAGTTACACAGCACGGAAACAGGCCCTAGGCCCACCAACTCCATGCTGACCATCAAGCACCATTTACATTAATCCTTGTATTATTCTCCCCACATTTCAATTATCTCCACCCAGATTCTACCACTCACTAGGGGCAATTTACCAGAGCCAATTAACCAACCAAATTGCACGATTTTAGGAAGTGGGACGAAACCCATGCGGTCACTGGGGGAACGTGAAAATTCCACACAGACAGCAACGGAGGTCAGGATCAAACCTGGGTCATCGGAGTTGTGAGGCAGCAGCACTACCTGCTGTCCCACTGTGCTGCCCACTTGCAACAAGTTAGATGAATTAGCAGTACCAAGAGGGGATGGTCCACTGGACATTACAGAGGTCTGTTCGCAGGGAAGGAAGCTGAATATCGCGGAGCATTTATTCGTGTCATAGGGCAGTTGACATATTCACCAACAGGAAGGAGCAGGGTGGGTCTTATAACACAACGGCATTAGGACACTGGTAAGAAATGAACATGAAGCATCAGTAAGTGGAATCGTTTTCAGGGGTAGTTGGGAAGGACAGAAGGAAACCTTTTCGACTCCTGTTGGACAGAGCAAGAAGTAAATTGGGGATGAAAACTTGGGTAAAGCAGTCATCAGGGGCTCATCGTTGACTGTCCATTTCCCTCCACAGATGCTACTAGACCCACAGAATTCCTCCAGCAGTTTGTGTGTTGCTCTACATTCCAGCATCTGCAGTCTCTTGTGTCTCCTGTGTTAACTGCTTGTTGGCTGGCATATCAAATTGGCAGATGTGCCCTTGAGGATGTAAGTACATTGATGCCGGCGAGACGGGTTCCTTGAACATTATGTTGGAGGTGTAATAAAGACAAACAAGAATCAAAGTTAAAAAAAACTGCAGATGCTGGAAATCTGAAATAAAAGCAAAAAATGCTGGAAACACTCGAGTCAGACAGCGTCTGTCAGAAGTAAACGAGTTGATGTTTTACATCAAAGTTCTCTTTGTCAGAACTGTGGGAGGGTGGGGATAGGTACTTGACTCCTTTCCACTGCAAGCAATCAATGCCACACTTGCCCCCACTACTGGAGGCAATTTAAGGGTTAGCGTTAGAGTTACAGGGGGATATGGGCCAAAAGTGGGCAAATGGGACTAGTTTAGATGGGCATCTTGGTGGGCATGGACAAGTAGGGCTGCGGGGCCTGTTTCCCTGCTCTCTGCCTCTCCTCCTGATGGATAAAAGTTTGGAAAGGCCTGCAGTCTGTTGGTGGCCCTCGATGGACTAAGTCATAACTTGGCTTTGGTCCAAGTACTTTCCAATCTATTATTTATCACTCTTTAATAAGTCTTTTACAATACTGGCACAAGTTTAATCTTGATTTTTAACTGCTAAAATGAATAGCATATCTAAAGCATCAGATAACGGTAAAGGTAATGGAGACCAACCTACTTTGGAAGCTATTTCTAATCTGGATAGAAATATTGACCGGGGCTTTGCCGAATTGAAGTCCACTTTACAGGACTTTGAAGAAAAACAAGATATTCTTATTCAGGAGAATGCCAGACAAAGGCAACTAATTGCTGAATTCGACCAAGCTGATAAAGAGAGAGATGCCAAACTTCATTCTCTTGAAAAAAGCATTAATCACGACCAAGCAAAACCTGGAAAAGCAACAAAAGAGGATCATCGACCTGGAAGGACGCAGCAGGAGGAAACATTTAAGAATCATCAACATTCCAGAAGACACCGAGACTGGTAACTCCACGGAATTCTTTTCTAAACTTTTGGTCGATGTGTTTGGCTCCGACATGTTTCCAGCTGACCCCATTCTGGACAGAGCTCATAGAGAATTAAGATGCAAACCTGCTCCGGATCAAAAGCCTCGGCCAGTAATTTTGAGATTTCATTTTGTCAGCTTCAAGGAACTCTTGATTCGTGCTACTCGTCAACGTGGAATGATTCAATTTAAACAATAGAAGTTTCGAATAGTTGAAGGTTATGCCCCGGAAGTTATGAAAGAAAGGCTGACCTACACACCAATTATGGCTCGTCTCTATCAAAGCAATTATCATCCTGCATTATTATTCCCGACAAGGCTCAGAATTACACTACCTGATAAATCTCGTAAATGGTTTAAATCTGTTCAAGAGGCCGAGCAGTTTCTTTTGAACTAGCTTTTAATTTTTAAATTAAGAAATGTAGAAGAGATACAGTGTTTTTCCTTTGATTTACCACTTAACCGCTTTATTATCAAATTAATTTTTAGATTTAAACCTCTCTATTTTCTTCTTTTAATATTTTTAATGTTTTGTTTTTATTATAATTAAGAATTTAACTAAATGACTGATCGTTTGCTTTCTTTCTGAAATAATTCCTAAACTGTATTCTTTAAATGTTGACTGTTAATGCCCTCTGGCTCTGTTTTAATTCCACAACTTTGTTGTTATTTTGATATCTCTGTTTGGGTTATCTTTTTCATTCTTAGTCTAAACATGAGTGGTTTATATATTTGTTAATTTGGACTACCACAACCAATATAATTGGGGTTAATTCAGTTGGAGGGTTGTTTTCTGGCTGTCCATTGGCCAGTTTTCGGGCTGTTGGGGGAGGGGGGTGGGGCTGTTTCTAGGTTTTTTTTCTTCTGGGCTAAACGACAAATTTTCCTAAAATGTCGTCATATCCCTTTCCTCTTTGAACTTTTTTTTACTTCTTCCTGTTGGTAAGATCCGTATATACCAAGATTAACCCTTTACATACCATATGTATTTAATCTGTTAAAATAGATAAGACTTAATAATTTTATTTCATGGAATGTTAACAGCTTAAACAATTTGCTTAAGCGCAAGAATATCGCTAAAGTTTTTCATAGATTAAATGCTCAGTTCATTTTTGTTCAGGAGACTCACACCAGGAAGAAAGATAATCAACGTTTTTTCAGATTCTGGAGGAGTTAACAGTTCCATTCAAATTCACAAGCAAAGATGAAAGGAGGTTCTATTTTTATAGACTCCTCAATTTCGTTTGTTCACCATGAGACAATATCAGACCCACATGGTAGATTTTTATTAATTACTGGTCTACTTCAAAATAAAAAAGTTGTTCTGGTTAATGTTTATGCACCCAATGTAGATCACCCTGAATTTTTTAAAGATCTGTTTGCATTTTTTCCTAATTTAAATGAATACACTGTAATTATGCGTGGAGATTTTAACTGTTGTCTAAACCCTTCTATGGATAGATTTCTGTCAAATACTGCACTTCCAAACAAATCCGCTGTCTTTATTAATTCCTTTTTAGTTGAATCCGGAATCTTAGATGTTTGGAGATTTCTACACCCAGTTGATAAAGAATTTTCATTCTTTTCTCATGTCTACCATAATTACTAGAGGATTGATTATTTTTATATTGATGCTAGATTAGTTCCATTTACTATGGCCTGCAAATACGATGCAATTGCCATCTCTGATCATGCACCATTGACTTTATCAATTAAATTACCAGATGTATCCTTTGATGTCAGACAATGGCGATTTAACCCTTCGCTATTACAAGATTTAGATTTTGTCCAGTTTATTAAAGAGCAGATTTCATTTCTCTTTCAACTAATTTTACTGAACAAATCTCCAGTGGGATAATATGGGATACGTTTAAAGCATATATCCATGGTCAAATTCTTTAATATTCCGCTGGATTGAAAAAAACGAACTAATAATTAAATACGTACATTAGCTGATAAGATTAAAGAAATCGATAAAATATATTCCCTTGCTCTTAATCTGGAGCTTTTTTAAAAAGAGAACAGAACTGCAACTACAACATGGTTTATTATTAACATCTTCAATTGAAAACATACTACTTAAAAACAAAAGTCAATTTTATATACATGGTGACAAATCTGGTAAATTATTGGCTAACCAATTGAAAGCTACCATATCTAAACGTAATATTAATAAAATTCGGAAACCGGATGGTACCTACACGATAGATCAAGTTCAAATTAACAAATCCTTTCAAGAATTTTATTCTTCTTTATACCAATCAGAATCCCCTGAGGATCCTACTTTAATACACGAATTTTTAAGAGATTTGAAGATTCCCCAGTTATCCTTAAATGAACGCTCTTTATTGGATGGTCACATTTCGGAGGAAGAAGTAAAGAAAGTAATATTTTGAATGAATTCGGGTAAAGCACCCGGCCCTGACGGATACACAGCTGAATTTTTAAAATCCTTTTCTGATAATCTTGTTCCCTGGTTAGCCAAAATTTTTGAAGATGCCCTATCAGTGGGTAAACTACCACAATATTTCTATGAACCAACTATTACGTTAATTTTTAAAAAGGATAAAGATCCCACTGATTGTGCATCTTATAGACCTATTCCTTTATTAAATGTAGATCCAAAAATATTTTCCAAAATATTGGACGTTAGATTGGAAAAGGTTTTTCCACAAATTATCTCAGAAGACCAGACAGGATTTATTCAGAATCGTTATCTACATTTTAACATTAGGAGATTAATGAATATTATATATACCCCTTCATCCCAAATTCCAGAATGTGTTGTTTCACTAGATGCTGAAAAGGCGTTTGACAGAGTCGAATGGGACTATCTATTCAGTACACTTCAAAAATTCAATTTTAGTCCTAAATTTATATCTGTGATTAAAATGATTTATTATACACCTATGGCTTCAATACTTACTAATATTGCATTTCGGAATTCTTCAAATATATGTGGTATTACTCGTGGTCAGAAGATTCATAACATACCTCTTTACGCAGATGACCTGTTACTTTATATTTCTTATCCGAAAGAATCTATCCCCGCAGTACTATCACTGTTAGATCAGTTTAGTGTTTTTTCTGGCTATAGATTAAATTTTAATAAGAGTTAACTTTTTCTATTAAATATGCAAATTCGAATTTATAGCCAATTACCCTTGAGATTGGTAACTGACTATTTTATGTATTTAGGTGTTAAAATTACTAAGAGACATAAGGACATTTAAAGCTAATCTACTGCCTTTAATTGACCATGTTAAACAATTATTTACTAAATGATCCCCACTGTCTCTATCATTTGTAGGACGAATTAATGCGGTTAAGATGACTATTTTACCAAAACTTTTATATTTATTTCAAGCGATTCCAACTTTTGTTCCGAAATCTTTTATTAACACTATTGATTCTAAAATTCTTCCATATACTTGGCAGAATAAAAACCCAAGGCTAAGTAAGAAATATTTACAAAAACTAAGAAAGAATGGTGGTCTGGCCTTGCCTAACTTTTGATTGTATTATTGGGCAATCAATATTAGATATTTAACTTTTTGGACACAAGATTCAGATGTAATTCAATGCCCCAAATGGGTACACCTTGAATCCCAATCAGTACTTGAATTTTCATTAGTTTCTATTTTAGGAGCTCCAATCCCTTTTGCACTTACCAAATTAAGCAAACATATGATTAACCCAATTGTTAAACATACAATACGAATATGGTTTCAATTTCGTAAATTTTTTGGATTGAATAAATTTCATCTATCAAGTCCCATTCAATCTATTTTTTTTCTTTTATCCATCTAGAGTTGATTCAGCTTTTTCCACATGGAAAAAGAAGGGAATAGTATGTTTTCGTGATTTATTCATTGATAACTGTTTTTCATCTTTTGAACAATTGTCTAACAAATACAATTTGCTTAGATCACACTTTTTTCGATATTTGCAAATTAGAATTTTTTTAAAAGCTGCTATACCCTCTTTCCCCACACCTTACAAAACTGAAATTACGGAATTTTTTTTTGGTCTTAATCCTTGTCAGAAGGGGTTGATAGCAATAATTTATTATTTAATTATGAAAATTCATTCAGAACCACTGGACAAAATTAAGAATGAATGGGAAATTGAACTCCAGACATCTATACCTACAGAGACTTGGAGAAAATTCTTCATTTAGTTAATACATCTTCAATGTGTGCCAGTCATTCTTTGATACAGTTTAAGGTAGTTCACAGGACCTATATGTCAAAAGATAGCTCGTTTTTATAATCATATAAATCCTATATGTGACAGATGTAAATCGAATGTGGATTCTTTGACACATATGCTTTGGTCCTGTCCTCTTTTGGAAAAATATTGGAAAGGTATTTCAACATTATTTCAAATGTATTGAAGATTGATTTACAACCTCATCCTATCAATGCAATTTTTGGTTTACCAAGGATAGAATCTGGCCATCTATCTGTCTCCACTAACCGTATGATTGCCTTTGTTACATTAATGGCCAAACGATCCATTTTGCTTAAATGGAAGGATCCAATACCCCCTACTACTTTTCAATGGTTCTCTCAAACTATATCATGTTTAAACTTGGAAAAAATTAATAGTGGTACTCTTGATCCTTCGCTTAAATTTGAGGAAGTTTGGAGTCCATTTATTCAATATTTGCACATGATATCGATCCCTTTATAATAACATTTCAACTTAGAGGAATGGAGCTGATGACATATTATTGCTCTGTTTCTACTGAGAAATTTTAGTCCAGTTTTTTTTTGTTTTTTTATTTTTTTTTCTTTAGCTTAGTTTGGTTTGATATATTGTTTATAATTTTTCTTATTCTTCTGAGTTTTTTCTTTTTTATATTTTATAATAAATCTTTTTCTTTTATATTATATTCATTCACTAACAGATCATTGGATCTACAGATTTTTTTATACTCTATTGTTCTTTATTATTATCCATGTTATGATTGTTCTCCTGATCTCTTTGTAATACATGTATAAATATTAATATAATAATCTGTATTAATTTGAAAACTAATAAAATGATTGAAAAAGAAAGCTTTCCTTTGAGCACGGTGGAGAAGGATGCAGACAGCACAATGTGTGGAGGTGCACTGGTTGTTCCACGTTTCGCTACCCACAGAAGTAACTCCTGAAGTTGCCGTCAGTTTCGTGGTGAATGCAAGTCAACACCAACAGTTCTGTCATCTTAGAATCAGAAAATCTCGACGTGCAACACTCACTATCTGCTGAGTCTCTGCAGTCCCTGAGAGTCGATTAATCCTTCTCCCATTTTTCTTGGTGATGAACGCTCTTTATTACACAAACTGAGCTTCCTCTTCATTTGTCGGTAACCAAAGTATTCCAATAAGTAATTATTTGAATCCTTGAACTGCTTCCACTGTTGTCTCTAATTCTGTGCAATGATAGTTCTTGTTGGTTAGGTGCTTCAGCCTTAACCCTCGAATGTCCACTTTTCCAAAATATAAATCTTCAACGATGATTCTCCTTTACCTTTTTTCTTCAAATATTGAATAACTGTCATGGTTAGCACCATTCCCCCTTACTTTTGATAGTTACTCAAGACTGACGTGTGGGGTCCTAAGACACACCCTCTCAACTGGTATCCTCCTGGCGAATGTGCAGTCATTAGAAAACAAGATTGAGGACCTCAGAGCAAGATTGCTTTCTCATAGGGACAAGAGGGACTGCTGTGTACTTTGTTTCACAGAGACATGGCTCACTCCAAATTCTCCTGACACAGCGCTCCACCCCGAGGGTTTTACTATCCACCACATGGACCAGACGGCAGCGTCGGGTAAGGGAAAAGGCGGCAGTGTCTGCTTTATGACAAACTCGTCGTTGTGCACGGACATGGTGGTCTTGTCACATTCCTGCTTCCCCAACCTGGAACATCTGGCAGTGAAGTGCCAACCGTTCTACCTATCGCGGGAGTTCTCCGCCATCATCCTGACTGCAGTCTGCATCTTACCTCAGGCTGACATCAAGCTGGACCTTGAGGAACTGAGTGTTGTAATCAACAAGAACGAAGGGGCGTACCCCGGCCCCTGTCACATCGTGGTGGGAGACTTTAATCATGCTAGCTTGAAGAAGTCTCTGCCTCACTACTATCAACACATCACCTGCAACACTGGAGGACACAACACACTTAACCACTGCTATACCACCATCAAGAATACCGTCCTGAGCTGTTTCAAAAATGTACCTTTGTATTTTGTATATAAACCTCCACATAAAACTGAGCCCACACCGTGCAAGGTTAAGTTAACATATTATACCTCGACTGGCTGGATAACATTTGACTAGATCAATAACATTTTATTCCCATGTCTGCCATTCGTTCTAATTTTGCTGCTCAATTTCCTCACCATCAGGCACATATTCAGGGCCATTGCCATTAGAATCGACAGGAGAATCCAGGGCAGTGGGAACAGTGAGACACAGAGCGACTCAGAGATGGACAGTTGCAGGAAGTCTGTCGTCCTGCTCCTCAGTATCTCGGGTATCTTCATCCTCTTGTGGCTACTGGAACTGATAACTTTCCTCTACGTTCACATTGCCGACGTCACTTACTTCTCAGGTTCCAATTTCAGTGACTTAATTTTCCCTCTGGAAGGAACCGGGTACGTGCTTCCGTTCTTGTGTTCCTGCATGAAGCTATTTATTTATGCAGGGACACAGAGTAAGAGCAGAGACGAGATAAAGCTGGGGCTGAAATATTCATTGACTCTCATTAATAAATTACTGAAGTAAACAATTTTTATTCTTTGAGAAGAGTTTATGTTGCAAACCGCCCTCGTCTGGTTCTCTATCATCTCGCTTGGTCAGTCATACAGCACGCCAGTGGTTCTACTTCGTTAGGATTTTGAGGAGATTTGATATGTCACCACAGACTCTGGCAAATTTCCGTAGATGTACGATGGAGAGCATTTTAACTGTTGCGTCACAGCCTGGTATGGAGGCTCCACTGCACAGGATCATATGAGGCTGCAGAGGGTTTGGGCTCAGCCAGTTCCATTATGGGCACAACCCTCCCCACCAACGAGGATATCTTCAAAAGGCGCTGCCTCAAGAACGTGGCATCCATCACTAAGGACCTTCACCATCCAGGACATTAACTTTTCTCGTTACTACTATCAGAGATGAGGTACAGGAGCCTGAATTTTCACACTCAACAATTAAGAAACAGCTTATTCTGCTGTGTCATTAGATTTCTGAATGTTCAATGAATCCATGAACACAAACTCATTATTCCTTTTTTGTTACACTATTAATTTATTGTTGGAATTTAAAGTAATTTTAAGTCTTTGCACCGTACTGTTGCTGCAAAACAACAAATTTTACATCATATAAGACAGTGATAATAAATCTGATTGTGAATCAGCACGGAAAACAGGACCTTTGGCCCTGATGGTCCATGCCGACCCAGTTGCCTCACTGAGCCAGTCCCATTTGGCTGCATTTGGCCCATCTCCCTCTCAACATTTTTCTATCCATGTATCTGTCCAAATGTCTTTTAAACATTGCAACTGTTCCCACCTCTACAACATCCTCTGGCAACTTGTTCCATGCACTCACCACCCTCTGTCCTCACTCCTGGGTCCATGCTGTAATTGTGATGTCACCTTGCTCCTTCCTGCTTTGTGTTCATCTTGTTCTCTACCAGCTCACCTGAAACTGCTTGCCATCTTGTTATCTACCATCTTGTCAGAAAGCCATTGAGTTACACAGCACAGAAACAGGCCCTTCGGCCAACCAACTCTGTACCGACCATCAAACACTCATTTACACTAAACCCTATGTTATTCTTCCACATTCCCATCATCTCCCCCCAGATTCTCATGCTCACCTACACACTGGGTGCAACTTATAGCACCAATTATCCTGCAAACCTGCACGTCTTGGCATGTGGGAGGAAACCAATGTGGTCACAGGGAGAACGTGCAGACTCCACACAGACAGTACCGGATGCATGGATTGTCACATCATTCAGTTTTAATCTTCTTTATAAATATGAACCTTCTGAGAAGATACAATGCTTGTTTTATTTATCGGCAGGAATATATTTAAAAAGTACTGCTACTACCTGGAATCCTTGCATAACATTGAAATGTTAAGCAATTAATTTTAAATGTGATTCCTGGCATTGTTGCAACTGATCTCCTCCACAGGGAAATCTGATTCTTTTATAATTTCTAAATCGCTAACTTTGGAAGATGAAGGATTAACGTCACGTTGAGGGGCTTGAGCTAAAGAGACCAACACGACACTGGGTCAAACTGTGTGGTTTGCGCATTTGTGCTGTCTCTCTATCGGTTCCTCAGAACTGCTGTCAAAAAGAAAGAGAAATATATTAAATAAATATTTTGCTCAGCTTACAGTGACGTTTTGTATTTTAATGTGGTTAAATGCAAGTATAAAATGATGAGGGATATAATTATTTTAACCTGCTGGACTCCTTGGATGCAACAATATCCACTGATTTAACTATCTTAGGGTTAAAGTCGACCCGTGCATCTGCAATAAATCAGACAACAGCAGAACCAAAGAACTTACGATAAATGCTTTATTAGCAGAGGAAGAGTTGACAATGTAACCCTAGCTCTACACTAATCCTCACTCAAAGAAGACTCGGTTACAGCGTATCTTTATACACAATTTCGTGGTAAAGCTGGGTGGGAAGTTACACTTAAACAGGCAATTGTTTACATAAAGTTTCTAGCATCACAAGATATGTCTAAAAAACTACTTCTTCCCACTTACACCTGGCATTAGAACCGGGAAAAACTAAATCACCCCATGCCTGGGATCATTCTGTACTCTGGTAACCCACAGACAATGAGAAGCATACTATTAACCCTTACACTGCCAGTCGTTAACCCTTGTGTTCCCAGAAATCTTTCACATTAGCCAATCATAAGAGACTGACCAATCACCTGCTTGTTGACATGTGATGTCATACTGCATCACTGACAACCAGAAGCAGCTGTGGCCAGGTGTGTGAGTCACTCTTCTCACTTTAAATTCAAAACTTGCTTCCTTTCTTGGCTTCCCTGCTCTTTCCCTCCTCTCCTCTGCCAAGACTTGAGCCTCCGACTCTTTTCTCAGTCTGAAGGTTTGTGTGTACCCAGCAGAGTGACAGTTCCCTCTTTGTTCCTGATGTCTACCCACAGAGGAGCCTCATCTGAATATCCTCCCTCAATACCACTGGAATGATACAATTCTGTAATTCCACCTTCTCTTTTACCCCTCCCTGTCACGTCTGAAGATTCCAGACACTGGGATGTTCAGCAGCCAGTCCTGTCCTTCCTTTGACCACATTTCTGTGACAGTGACAATACCTTATTCCCATGTGCTACTCAATGTTCATCTGTCTGACTCATGAGACTCTATAATTTTGAGAATATAGAGAATCAAAGAAGGATTTTGGCACACTGGCTTTCAGAATTCAAGGCACTAAGTTGGGAGGTCATGGTGAGGTTTTACAGGGCGCTGGTGAGGCCGCACTTGGAGTGTTGTGTTCAGTGTTGGCCGCCATGCTAAAGGAACAATGTCATCAAATGGAAGGAGTGAAGAAAAGATTTACAAGGATGTTGCCAGGACTTGAGGACTGAGTTCCAGGAAGAGTTTGGACAGGTTTACTTGGAGCACAGGAGACTGAAAGGTGATCTTATAGAGGTGTATAAAATCATGAGGGGCATAGATAGGGTGAATGCATTCAGTCTTCTTTCCAGTGTTGGGAAATGAAGAACGAGATGACATTAGTTTAGGTGAGACACAAAGAATTTCATAGGAACTTGAGGGGCAACTATTTTACTCAAAGTGTTGTACCTATGTTGAACATCTTTTAAAAGCCAATTGGATACGTGCATGGATTGGAAAAGTTTAAAAGGTTATCAAGCAAATGTGAACACATACGACTAACTTGGGCGGGGCATCTTGGTCAGCATGGAACAGTTGGGTTGAAGGGCCTGTTTCTGTGTTGTTTTACTCGATGAATTGGCTGTTGGCCAAATGCCATATTTACCAGTTTGCTGATGTAACAACTCCGTGGGATTGTCAGTAGAAAGGAGGATGAAAAGAGGCTTCAAGACGTTACAGATCAGCTGTATGAGTGGGATGGGGGAAAATGTCAGTCGTGCATTTCAGTGCACAGAACAGTGGAGCTTTTTAATACATGGGAACAATTCAAAGCTGCCTCGATGTCTTTGCACATGAGTTACTGAAAGGCAGCAAGTGACTTTATTTCACAATGCCCTTTATTTCACGAAGATGTGAGTAGAGGAGTAAAGGAGTGAAGGTTCCTGGCACAGAAGTTCTGAGGAAAGTTTGTGTTTGGGCTTGTGTTCTCCAGAGGTGATCTCACTGAAACTTGCAAATTCTTGCAGGGCTAGATAGGGCTGGAAACGGGGAGAATGTTTCCTCCGGCTGAGGACTCTGGAACCTGGGGGCACAGTCTCGGAATGAGGAGTCGGCCATTTGGGACAAAGATGAGAAGGGAGTTCTTCACTTGGAAGGTGGTGAACCTTTGGAATTCTCTCCCCGGAGCTCTGTGGAGACTCTGTCATTGCGTTGATATTAAACGGAGATCATTAGGGTTCTGGACATGAAGGTAATCGAGGAATAAGTGGATAGTGCTAGAAAATGGACGCATAAGATCAAACGTCATCTTAATGAATGGCGGAGCAGACTTGAGGGGCAGAATGGCCTCCTCTTGCTCCTACTTCTTAGGTTATAATGTTGTTAATCTCAAGTCTACATGGTAAACAAAATACATTTACCGTTTGTTTTCTGTACTTCTTTCAAAGATTCAGCAAATTTTTAATTTGATTTTTGGATTCTTATCAACACTGCCTTTGAGCCTTTAAGTCGAATGCGCCCCTATTTTATCAAATATCTTTGTCCGTGGTACTCGTTCAAGATCGTTCCACAAAAATATTTCGAGGACTCCCACTACATTCCCTCTATTACCTCAAAATTCAATGCAGCCAGTCGCACAAAATTTGCCTTTGTCATGTGTCATGGAGTCAGACAGCACAGGAACAGGCCCTTCGGCCCAGCAAGCCCTTGCCAGCCATTAAACACCCATGTGCACTAATCCCATTCCCAACAACTTCCCCCAGATCCTACCACTCGCCTACACACCAGGGACAATTTACGGTGACCAATTAACCAGCCAACATGTCTTTGTGATGGCTCTATGAACATAAACTTCTCTAAGGACCTATCAAGGTTTTGCCCGATTGCTGTTTCTAAAAGCTTACCAACCACCGAAGTGACCGATCTGTGGTTGACGGCCAGATCCTTGCACGTTTATTGAACAGGAATATCACATCAGTTATTTTCCAGTGCTTTGTAACTGAGTATTCAAAGGTGAAGGCAAACCTTCTCCACCTCCTTCACATCTGGTGAAAAATGTCCTTTAATCAAAGCAGCTTTCAACGATTTTCACCCCATCCATAATCATTTCTTGCCTCCATTTCTACTGAGACTTCAGCATGATTAAGTTTTCTGTTAAACACGAATACAAACTGTGCACTGAGTATTCTGGCGACACCATGTGACACCTTCATGAACCCCAGTTGGTGTAGCCCATCCTATATGAAGACTTCTGAGTTTTACTTACCTGCTATTCTATTCTCTTAGTAAATGAAAAAAAAACAAACACTTCAGACATTGTAAATTTGAAATAAAAACAGAAAGTGCTGATAAAACTCAACAGGTCAGGAAGCATCTGTGGAAAGAGAAATGTTAAAATTTCAGGTTTGACTCCCTTCATCAGAAAGAGGAGAAAACAAGTTCTAGGCAGCAAAAGTGGGTGGAACAAAGGGAGTTTATCTGATGGATGAATAAGTACTTGCAGAGAGTTGTGAACGCAGCCCAGTCCTTTACCAAAACCAGCCTCCCCTCCACTGACTCCATCTCAACTTCCCGTTGGCTTGGGGAAGCAGCCAATGTAAACGACACCTCCCACCCCGGTCATTCTCTCTTTTCCCCCTCCCATCGGACAGAAGATACAAAAACTTGAGATCTTGCATCACCAGACCCAAGAGCAGACTCTATCCCGCTGTTATCAGACTCTTGCATGGACCTCTTGTACGATAAAGATGAACTCTTGATGTCTCGATCTACCTCGTCGTGGCCTTTGCATTTTATTTGTCTACCTGCACTGCACTTCCTCTGTAGCCGTTCTGTTATTTTTCCTTTTGTACGACCTCGATGAGCTTGTGTGTGGAATGATCTGTCAACATGGCATGCAAACAAAAGCTTTTCACTGTGACAATAATGTGACTATTAGAAACCAATGACCAAATAATGTGGCATTAAGGGGCAGTTAAACTCCTTTGTCTGTGTAACGTGTTGCTAATGTTTAAAGTCTGCATGATGTTGTATTGTCCGACCGACCGGAACATGCCCAGTAGGCCAGCCTATGTAATTGACAGATAAAAAAAGAGAATGATGGTTGAGAGTCGGTCCTGTACAAACAGTAAGGAGCAAGTTACCTGAAGCTGGAGAATTCACTGTGGAGTCCTGCAGGCTGCAACGTGCCCAGAGGAAAGATGGGGTCGTTCCTCCTCGACCTCGTGTTGTAACAGTGCCGGTCACAGACAGAAATGACAGAGTGAGATGGAGGATTAAAGTGACAAACTTCTGTTTGTTCAGACAAAGCACACTTTGGAAATACTGTCAATGTGTCTGGTGGTGGAATCACCCCGAAGGTGCTGGAAATTGCGAGTCCATTGAATGAGAAGCCAGGAGGGATGGAAAGTGAGGACAAATGAAATCCTATCCTGGTAGAAAGGGAACAGACAGTTGAAGCCCTGTGAACAACGGTGGAGAAGAATTCATAGTTGGGAGGGGAGGACCCACTGATATTCCATTTACACTTGCTTCAGGCCCAACCTATTACTTCTCAAATCACAACCACCTTTTACTTTATTTAATCTCTTTTCTCCTGTCCCCCCCCCCACCCCCGTCTTGAAACATATCCAGTTTTGTTGAAAAGTCACTCACTTGACCTTCTGAGTTCTCAGTTCAGAGTTCATTCTGCAGATTTCCAGCTTTGAACTTTTTTTTTTGGCTACAGAGCATTTTGACACATTATGTTGGAGTATTGAGCGCAATTCTGGCCACTGCATTACAGAAAGGATGTGGGAGCAATGGAGAGGGTGCAGAGGTGGTTCACCAGGATGAATTAGAGAGTAGAAGCTAGATGGAGAGGTTGGACAAACTTAGACTGTTTTCTCTGGAGCATCACAAGCTGAAGGAAGACCTGACAGAAGTCTCTTTACCAGGGTGGAACCATCAAATACTAGAAGACATAGCTTTAAGGGGAGCGGGGACAGTTAAATGGAGAATTGTGAGGTAAATCTTTTGTTTTACATAAAGTGTGGTGGGTGCCGAGAATGTGCTGCCAGGGTTGGTTGTGGAAGAAGATACGATGAGAGTGTTAAAGAGGCATTTAGACATACACATGAACAGGCAGGGAATGGAGGGATACAGACCGTGTGCAGGCAGAACCTTAATTGGTTCTTTATTCTCCATACTCATTAAGTTGTAAGAGTTTCACCAGTAAGGCAGATGAACTGAGAGCATTGAGCATCACATGGGAATAAGGTATTGTTACTGTCACAGAAATGTGGTCAAAGGAAGGACAGGACTGGCAGCTGAACGTCTCAGTGTCTGGAATATTCAGACGTGACAAGGAGGGGTAAAAAAGGAGGTGGAATTACAGCATTGATTCAGTCATCCATTCCAGTGGGATTGAAGGAGGATATTCAGATGAGGCGACTCTGTGGGGAAACCAAACCAGAGCAGGACTTGCACAGTAAATGGTAGGGCCCTGGAAAGTGTTGCAGAACAGAGACCCAGGGGTGCAGGTACCACGTTCCTTGAAAGTGGCGACGCAGGTAGACCGGTGGTGAAGGAAGTGGCATTAAGATAAATGTGAGGTGACTGCATCAGAGACGACAGGTGCTGGAATCTGTTGCAACAAAAATAGATGCTGGAGAAAGTCAACGGCTGAGGTGGCATGTGTGTAGGGAAATGCACAGGTTTCGGGTCGGGATCCGGACAATGAAAGTTCTTGTCTGTCTGATGCTTCATACTTAACCCTCTAATATCCGGTGATACAAACCAGCAACAAAAGAGACACACCGAGTCATGATTCAGTGTTAAAAACTATGTTATTAATCACTACTTATGGTAATAAGAAAAATAAAAGTAAAAATGTTGGAATGTTAGAAGTAAAAATGTAAAACCTTGAACATTAACCCCAAAAACTAAATTCGTCGTGTGTGTGTGTGGCAAAGTCCCAAACTCCAAGTCTACGAATCTTAAAGTTCAGTTGCGCAAGCCATAAAGTGAAACATGAGCAAAGGCTTCTTCAACAAACACTGTTGTCTGAAG
Source organism: Pristis pectinata (assembly GCF_009764475.1). Taxonomy (NCBI): domain Eukaryota; kingdom Metazoa; phylum Chordata; class Chondrichthyes; order Rhinopristiformes; family Pristidae; genus Pristis; species Pristis pectinata. The sequence goes on along the minus strand of NC_067429.1, from coordinate 33,450,599 downwards.
ATAAGACGTAGATGTAGATAATATAGAGAGAGTAATTACGAAATCCAAATGCTCCACGATGGAAACCAAACGACACCTCAGTGTTTACTCGGTAGTGACTTCCTCACCCAGAAAAGCATCCGAATCGTGGTCGTTCACACAAATAACTGTTTCCTTCTACAGGTGAGTAACAAAGTGAACTCCACCGGATTACTTCCAATTTCCGTACATGGATTGCAGTGACAGACACAGTTATTGTTTCTCATCCATCGATAGAGAAACTAGCAGGCTGGTGTCCCTCTCCATTTTCTCTCTCTCTCTCTTTCTTCGACTGACTTATTCAATCTCATTACGTCCTTTATCTTCTGTTGACGTAAGCACGCCACACACACACACACACACACACACACACACACACGCGCACGCACACACACACACACACACACACACACACACACACACACACACACACACACAACAACTACTACTACTCTATCATAAAAGGACATTCACCGCGTCTGTAACACATCCTACCTAAAAAGGATTTCTTTACAAGAAAAAAATTAACCGCGAATACATTTAGTAATGTTAATAATTATCATTCTACACAACTACAGACTATCAGATTATGTTTCCCATTTAACATCAGGCAAGACAATCAGAGATCACGTTATCTTTGCCTTCAATGTGAGTTATCATGAGATCAAACTCTTGCAAAATTAAACTCCAGTTTAACAGCTTTCTGTTCTTGTTTTTGACTCGACTCAGAAACTCCATTGGGTTATGATCTGTATACACAGTCAATGGTTTCTGAGTGGTGCAAACATATACACTGAAATGTTGCAAGGCTAAAACAAGCGACAGTAATTCATTCTCAATGGTGGAATAATTCTTTTGATGCTCATTAAATTTCTTTGACAGGATGGTCAATATCATCAAGGTCACCCTTCTGCAACAACACAGCTCCTTCAGCTTCATCCTTGGGATCCACTGCTAATGAAAATGGCTTTTCAAAACAGGTGATTTGAGCACAGGATGGTAGCATAAAATGGATTTCAGCTTCTCAAATGCTTCTTGACAAGGATCTGTCCAAACAAACTTCACTCCCTTCTTCAGAAGATTAGTTAGGGGAAGAGCAACATCAGCAAAATGTTTACGAAATTTTCGATAATATCCAACCATTCCCAAAAATCTTCCAACAGTTCTCGTACCCATGGGAACAGGGAACTCAGATATTGCTTGAACCTTTGCCTGAACAGGAGCTAATTTGCCTTGACCTACAACATAACCAAGATACGTCACAGTGGCATGGCCAAATTCATTTTTAGCCAAGTTAACTGTAAGGTTAGCTTCGGGAAGTCTTTCAAACAACCTTTCTAATGCAGAGATGTGATCCTCCCACGTATCATTCCCTGTCTCTAAGTCGTCAATGTAGGCATCTGTATGTTTTAACTCATGAATCTCCGAATTAATCATTCTTTGAAATATTTCCGGAGAATTTTTCATTCTAAATGGCACAACATTATATTCATACAATCCAGAAGGGGTTACAAAAGCAGAAATCTCCCTTCCTCTATCTGTTAATGGAATACACTAGTACCCTTTTAATAGGTCAATCTTTGAAAGAAATTCAGCCTACCCACTCTGTCTATGCAATCATCCACCCCCAGGAATAGGGTAAGCATCTGACTTCGTTACAGCATTCACTTTCCTGTAATCTGTGCAAAATCGAACAGTTCCATCAGGTTTAGGCACAATAACACAGGGCGAACTCCAGTTTCAAGTGGAATGTCTAGTAATATCATTTTCTAACACGTATACCATCTCCTGGTCAACAAGTTTACTTTTTTCTACATTCATTCGATATGGGTATTCTTTGATTGGTTTTGCATCCCCAACATCAATATCATGGGTAATTATCGACGTTCTGTTTGGAACATCTGGGAAGAGATTTTTAAATTTTAAGATTAATTCTTTCATCTGTTGTTTTTGCGAAACTTGTAAATGCTCCAACTTCTTTTCAAGGTTCTACAGGTAATTTTGTTTGTTCTAGTTTCGAAGGAACAATATTTGGTCTAAATAGGCCTTCCTCATTATCAACATAAGGCATTCTAGAAACAACCTTCATATCATCCACCATGTCCACAACTGAATCTCTCTCATAATAAGTCTTCAGCATGTTTACATGACAGAGTTGTGTTTTCTTGCGGCTATCTGGTGTTTTGATTATATATGTTAAATCAGTTACTCGGGACTCAATAATATATGGTTCAGGAAAACGAAATTGCAATGGACTATTTTGGCTAGGGAAAAATACTAGCACCTTTTGTCCCACTGCAAATGTCCTAGGCCGAGCACGTCTGTCAAAACATGCCTTAATTCTTATCAGGCTGGTTTTCAAATTCTCTCTCGCCAGCTGGCAGACTCTCTCCAACCGAGTTTTAAATTTGTGGACATAGTCCAACAGACTCAAATGCATTTCCTCATTAACCCATTGTTCTCTTAACAATTCTAAAGGTCCTCTCATCCGATGTCCAAATACAAGCTCAAACGAATCCTAAATAATCCTGTATTGATTCTCTAACGGCAAACAAAAGTCAATGAACACCTTTGTCCCAATCCTTTGTGTTATCAAAGCAATAAGTCTTCAACATATTTTTGAGAGTAGAATGAAATCTCTCCAGTGCTCCCTGAGATACTGGGTAATATGCAGATGATACAATCTGCTTTGCCCTCAGCTCATAGACTCGTTGTTGAAATAAATTAGACGTAAAATTACTGCCGTGATCAGATTGGATTTCTTTTGGCAAACCAACCAAAGTAAAAAAAAAATAAAAGAGCCTTTGACAGGTCTTGGCCTTAATATTTCTAAGGGGTATTGCCTCTGGAAATCTAGAAGTTGCACACATGATGGTTGACAAATACTGATTTCCAGCCTTAGACTTTGGCAATGGACCAACACAGCCCACAATCACCTTCGAAAATGGTTCACCAAAAGCAGGAATTGACTTCAACGGAGCAACAGGGGGTTTTTGATTTGGTTTACCTACCATCTGGCATGGTTGACAGGTTCGAGAAAACATCACCACATCCTTTCTCAAACCAGGCCAACAGAATTGTTTCAAGATATTCCCTACAGTTTTATTCACACCAAAATGACCACCCAAAGGCATACTATGGGCCAGGTTTAAAATCTCATTCCCATAAACTTTTGTAACCACAACCTGATGAATGACTTCCCATTCCTCATTAACAGGGACATGAGGAGGTCTCTATTTCCTCATTAACACTCCATTTCTGACATAATATCGAATTGGCACTTTTTCAATCTCATCACATTAGAGTGCATTTTCTTTCAATTCTGTAAGCTCAGGGTCTTTCGTCTGGTCCACCGTAAATTCTTTCCTGGACAAAGACAAATCTTTAAATTCAGTCTCACTACAAGGATTTTTATCCTCCAGTGAAGACAGAAAAGTCTCAGACAAGGCATCATAATTTTCTTCCTGTTTAGGGCTGTCACAGTGAACCACATCAGGCTGCACAGGACTGTCGGCCTTGGCTAATTCTTTAGCCGTAGCTCGAGTCACCGTACATTCTCACCGTACAATTCTCATTCTCAGACTCATCAATCCTTGGTTTGGTCATTAACCGTACCACAGGGACAAATTCTCCATCTGCAAGGTCATTCCCCAATAACAAAGAAACGCCTTCCACTGGTAAACTAGGTCGTATCCCCTTCTCGACAGGTCCTTTTCCGAACTTTGACTTTAAAATCACCTTGTGCAAAGGGACAGACATGGTGTCACCTGTAAAGCCTAGCATTAGATTTACCTCACCAGTGTCACTTTCTTGACCAAAATTTAAAACACTGTCCAGCAAGAGAGGTTGTCAAGCTCCAGTATCCCTAAGGATTTTCACTGGCACCTGGGGTGACCCATGATTCAGTGAAACATAACCCTCTGATACATAAGAACGGAATTCCTTTCTCACCTCCTCCAACTTTTCAGCCTTTATCTCTGGCAAGTACTGGTCTTTAACAACATCTCCTAAACCTTTTTGATTTTGAATTACCTGAAAGCAATCATAGGGCACGGCTTCCTTCCTTTTCGTCAAAAGGGCACAATTAGCTATTATATGGCCAGGTTTCTTACAGTACTAACAAGTACGCTCAACAGGTTTCTCCAGCACTGGCTTCTTTTCATCCATCCCTTTTTGATTACCACCCAATTTAATCTATGGTTTACCTGAATTGTCCTTATAACTCTTTTGAAAGGTTTTAGGTGTTCTCCATTTGGATTTATGGGTTAAAACATAATCATCTGCCAACCTAGCAGTTTATTGTAAAGTTTCCACCTCTTTTTCATTTAAATATGTTGTTATTTCGGCTGGGACACATCTTTTAAAGTCTTCCACTAACATCAATTCTTTCAATTTATCGTAATTCCCAACTACATTTTGAGCCAGGCACCATCGTTCAAAACATATTCTCTTTCCATTGGCAAAATCCATGTATGTCTTATCTGAAGATTTCTTCAAGTCTCTAAATTTTTGTCTATAAGCTTCAGGTACCAATTCATAGGCCTTCAACACAGCTTGTTTTACCTTTGTATAATTAGCTGCATCCTCAACAGACAAAGCAGAATAAGCTTTTTGAGCTATACCTTTAATTACACTCTGTAACATCCTTCCTTTAGCCAGTTTTTCAAAATGTTGGAAATACTGATCAACCTGATCTTCCTCAAAAGGAGGGATTAATCGAACCTCCCTGCTGGCTAAAAAAAAATCATCCGAATCAGATTCCAAACACTTTCGCTTCATTTTTAACTCATGCTGCTGCTGTTTTTCCTACTCCTCCTTATCCAGGTCCATCCTCCTCAATTCCATATGGGATTTCCATTCCTCTGCCTCAGCCTCAAACTTCAATTGAATTAGTTCCCATTCCCGTTTAGCCTCTAACTTCACCCGAGTTTGCTCTCGTTCCCGTTCAGCCTCAAACTTTAACTGAGTTTGCTCTCGTTCAGCCTCTGACTCTAATTTCCTTCATTCGGCCTCTATCTTTGCCACTTGCACCTGTGCCTCAGACATCGCTGGTTCACTGCCAGGAAACTGTTTTAACACCTCCTCCTCAAACACCTTCTTTTCCACATAATGGCCAGCTATGGGTATCTGCCTTTCTCATAAATCGTGTTACTTCCTCCAGATGTAGCTCTGGAGGATTTCTCACCAAATCAGGCTTCCTCATACCCCGCAATCCTCCACGGGTGGGGTTTTTAAAATATGTATCTATTGTTGCTGGTTTCCACACACAAAAGCCAATTAATAAGAAATTTTTCAGACCAACCACAATCAGTCGTCCACTAAAACCCCAATTTGTGCAACCTTAGACCTCCCTCGTCAATCTTTGGATTGGATCCCGGACGAGCCCCGAATTTGTTCACAAAACAGCAACAAAAGAAACACACTGAGTGTTAAAAACTACTTTATTAATCACTACTTATGATAATAAGAAAAATAAAAGTAAAAATGTTAGAATGTTAGAAGTAAAAATGTTAAACCTTGAACATTAAGCCCAATACTAAATTCGTCGTGTGTGTGTGGCAAAGTCTCAAACTCCAAGTCTCTGAATCTGAAAGTTCAGTTCCGCCAGCCATAAGGTGAAACATGAGCAAAGGCTTCTTCAACAACCACCGTTGTCTGAAGATAAGACGTAGATGTAGATAATATAGAGAGAGTAATTACGAAATCCATATGCTCCACGATGGAACCCAAATGACACCTCAGTGTTTACTCGGTAGTGACTTCCTCACCCCGAAAAGCATCCGAATCGTGGTCGTCCACACAAATACCTGTTTCCTTCTACAGGTGAGCAACAAAGTGAACTCCACTGGATTACTTCCAATTTCCGTACGTGGATTGCAGTGACAGACACAGTTATTGTTTCTCATCCATCGATAGAGAAACTAGCAGGCTGGTGTCCCTCTCCATTTTCTCTCTCTCTCTCTTTCTTCGACTGACTTATTCAATCTCATTACGTCCTTTATCTTCTGTTGACGTAAGCACGCCACACACACACACACACACACACACACACACACACACACACACACACACACACACACACACACACACACACACACACACTACTAGCTCTATCTTAAAGGGAGATTCACTGAGTCCGTAACAATACCAAGAGATTCCAACAACATTTCTCCCATGCTCTGTCAGGTAATTCTCCCTAGTTAGCCATTCTAAAGAGACAATAGACAATTTCACATGGGTCCCGTTCCCTTCCCCACAAACCCATCGCTCTCCTGTAGTAACGTAACACACCTAGTTGCGGAGCACTCACACCGAAACAACCATCACCCCGCCCCCACTCCCAAAATCAACATTGTCTCTCTGCACAGGTGGTGGTGGCACATGATACCTTGTGCTGTACGATCGCTATCCCATAACCCCATCCTTTACTGTTGAAGCAGCGGGAGAACTGGTAGCTAGTTGTGCTACTAGGTTCTGTTATTTTTCCTTGCAAGCATTTGCCTGGCAACACCCTCCCGTAGGTTCCCGTCTGCCCAATACACTTTGTTTTTGACTGTTCATATTTTAAGAGAGCCCTGGGGCTCCAGTGTGGTGTGGCTACAAAAAGACCTTCCACTGATTTTGCCAAAGTGGTGCGATTCCCATGTAGTTACATATGTGCTTTGTAAAACAAATTATTCTCTAACACCCACGCAAGAGTTCCGGTAATGGTAAGGAGTCCAAATTTAAGAAACATCATTTCTCTTCTGGTGGCCATCGTTTACAGTCACTCAGATGATTCCAGAATTCCTGGCCCTGTACTTTCATAGCTGTTGGAGTTTGGAGTAGTATCTGGAAGGGGCCCTTCCACCGAGGTCCCAGTTTAGGGCACTCCCAATCCCGTATCAGCACCGAAACTCCAATATCCAGGTCAGTCAGTTCCGCATTCTGTCCTTCCAGTTGTTTACAGGCACTCTCTACCTGTGAATGAAGAAACTTTAAAGAGAGCGTAATTTGTCTGAAATATCTTTGTAGTTTATCCCCCCATGATATTAAGGTCAACCTGGGTGGGGGGCTGGGTGTCAGTGTCCCATGGGGTTCTTCCCAGACGTCCATAGACAAGTTAGGCAGCCGACACCCCGTTGGGCGTGAGGGGGGGGGAGGGTAAACCTCATGTGGTATAATGCTAAGGGGAGAACATTCAGCCAATTTAGACCTGTCTCTGATTCTAATTTAGCTAATTTATTCTTCAGGGTGCAGTTAGCTCTTTCTACTATACCCGCTGCCTGAGGGTGGTAGGTGTAATGGAACTGCTGTTCAATATGCAGTGCCTCGCACAACTCCTTATTTATTTACCCTATGAAGTGGCGACTATTGACTGAGCTTATCTGTCGAGGTCCCCAAACCTTGGTATGATCTCTGTAAGCAATGACTTCACCACAGATGAGGCCTTATTGTTGGTGGTTGGAAAAGCTTCAATCCATCTACTAAATACATCAGCAATAATAAGACAGTACTTATAACAATGTACACGCGGCAATTCAATAAAGTCAAGTTGTATACATTCAGAAGGACCACCTGGCAAGGGGGTTTTGCCTGGGGTGCACTTCACCCCTTTCCCAGCATTTGTTTGTTGGCAGATCATACACGATCGTATTTTGCCTTGTGCTGCTTCCTCCAGCATGGGGTGCCACCAGGTACGTAGTAAAATGTTACTCATTCCCTCCTTGCCAAGGTGGGTGTCAGAATGCAGGCAGTCAATAAGTATCAGTAACAAGGAATAAGGTGTACATATTGACCGACTGGAGTAGTCCAGAGGCCATGTGGCGCAGAGTGCGTAAACCCGTTCGCCTTCCACACTTGTTTTTCTGATGCAGGGGCGTCCCCCTGTAAGTGATGCACAGTGACCAGGTCTGGGGTGCCTTGCTTTGTTATTGTTGGCTTGCAAGCAACTGCCTGTTTTTACGTAGTCGAAACGATTTTAGACCCCATATGTGCTGCCAATTTAGCCTTCGCGTCTGCCCCGTTATTGCCCTGTATTACTAGGGAGGCGTGTGAGAGGTGAGCCGAGCATTCAATGATGGCCAATTTGTTAAGGAGGAGGATGGCCTGAAGGAGTTTCTTTACATAAGCAAGGAGTGGGTTGTCAGGAGCGCTACCTCATATCGGTTTAAGCGGGCCTGGGTAAGGTGTTGAGTCTGATGGTAAGTTAAGAGTGCTATTACGGTATGGGAGGAATAAACAACCACCGACGGTTGCAGGACGATTGGCAAGGAACCAGGATGCCCTGTTTGCAGAATGAATCTATTAAATGGGTTATTCCGTCAACTGCCTCTTTCCGAAGGGAGTACTGTGGGATGGAAGGCAATTGTGCTCCAGGTCTTACACTGATTTGGACCGGGCTCACCGCGGTGAAACCCACCTCAGCATTCGACGCGGCCCATGAATCGGGGGTTGGCTCATCCAAAGGGAGTCGGTGGGGCTGATGGTGCGTAAACAGCCTGTCACCGAACAAGGGGTGAGGTAATAAGTCAGGTTCCCTTCTGGCAGTATCTGGGGAACCCCGTAGAGGCCTGTGTCTGCCTATGCCTCAAGTCGGTCGGCTAGGAATCCCAGCTCCTTCAGTTTATGACCCTCATTAACTGACAGGGTAATGTGAGGGGACATCAAGCCTGACTGATTCCACGATTCATTAGGCACTTGTACTAAAAGTGCTGTACCTTATTTACCTGCTCAATGCAACCGTGGCCGTGGACAGTTTAAAATCGTGCTGGGCGACACAAGGAGCTTCGAGGGTCGCGGTATTGGCCCCCGTATCTATCATAAAGGGGATCGGTTTTCCCTCAACTAATAAACTGATGATAAGTTCATTGTCCGGGTTATCGGTGAAGGTAGTGCACGTGGAATGGCTACTTCCCACAGCTAGTTAGGCACAAAACGGGTTGCTAGTCGAAAAAGGTTGCCGTCTACTGGGGGCTAGCCTACCATTGTCGGTAGTGGGGGTAGTCCCGCTGCCAATGATCAGGTGCCCCGCAAAGGTAGCATTCTGTCGACCTGGCGCTCGCTGGTGCGGGTTGTTGGGGTTCCCTGGGTCCTGGGTAATTACGAGGGGGCGGTGGTGGCGCTTAAGGGGTCCGTCCGCTGGGTGGTGGCCGGGATCTTTAGGGTCGTCATTATCAGTAGTAGAATCGGAGTCATAATCAGTGTCCGTCTGAGGATCTACTAAAGGTCTGTCTTCTACCAAAAATTTCCGTCGCTTGTCTGTGGCCTTGGAACCATTCGTATGCAGAATTTCTCTCCGTCTAAGCTGCTTCCTAGTTCGGGACGCAATAGAGCCCTGGAACTGTCCTTGGGACGGGAGTTGGCCAGCAGTCATTGGTGGTGAGAGCGGAATGGTTTGCGGACTAGTCGCATTATATGGGGGCGGCAGTGAAATTGGGGGTAGATAGGAGCTGTGGGTCAGACCAACTGATCCTGCTCATTTTCGTCCACATCATTACTTTGGAACTACAGAGGCATGCCAGACATGTCAGGACGTACCTCCACGTTATCCTTACTTTTTTCTATTTTTATTCCTACGTTTTTCCTTATTTTCCTGATCTACCCCCTCCCTCTCCCTTCTGTTTCTCTCAGCATCGTGGTCTCCACACTGATATTTCAGAACTCCTCAACTCTTGGGGTTTCCTTTTTCATCACACACACTAATCCCCCTTGTACGTGCATTATGTTCCCAACTACTCTGTTTAGATCTATTTGTTAGGTCTTCGGCTGTTTTTCTCCAAGTCAACATGTTTTCCATTTTTCCCCTGCATTGTGCTCCCAGATATGCCCTTTCTGCCTTTAGGCACTTTTCCACATTCCAAGTTCCCCCTAATGGCCATATTTCATTTCCCATTTTTTTTATTGAGGCATGCTGATAATTTACGGAAGTTATTCTCATTTCTGGATCGTCTTTACATAACTTAGATAGTGGGGTACTGGACCCAGACTGAACGAGAGTTTGTTCATTTTTTTCCCGACCGTTCAAATCGCTGCGATTATCTATAAGATCGGTCTCTTTCCTTCACCCACTTCAGGTTCCTGACCTTCCCCTGGGGGATTTCCCCTCTTAAGAACTGGTCTAAGGCAGGGTGGTAGTGCCGGCGAACCGATCTCAAAACTTAGAGCTCAAAACCTTAAAATTCACAAACTTAAAACCCAAACCTGGGGACTCGAACCCCAAACCCGAAACTAACTGGGGACTCGAAAACCGAACCTGAAACTAACTGGGGACTCGAACCCCAGACCCCTCTTACCTGTGGCACTCAGATAGGTTCGCGAGGAGTCCGTCAGAGGATATTCGACAAGTGAAGGGATCGATCAGGTGTCTGACTCCCTGAGAGGAATCAAGGTGAATCTTACCTTGTGGGCCCTTCCGTCTCAGGTAGTCGTTATCCCTGTCGATCGCTCACACCGCTTCCGAACCTCGTCTTGGACACCTGGCTGGCTCGCCAAATTGTCGACCCGATTTTAAGTTCCCACTTCTGTCTGCTGCAAAGTAACACAGTGTCACCAGGTTGATTCAGTTAAAATGCATTTATTAGCAGTCTACTGCGAGGGAGGGGTCTCTTCAGCACTCTGAGAGTCACTTCCTGAGGTCTCTGCATTCCAAAGGAACAGACAGTGACTTATACAGATATTGTCACGCACACCTAACGAATTCAGCTCCATGAGTTTCGGTCAGGCCTCAGGGATCCAAAGGCAGACATCGCACCCATTGTCCAATATAATTGATTTACAATCAAGAGATTCAAAGACAGGTATCACCCTCATTGTTTAAAACAAGCTTCTTTCCAGTCTGTTTATTACACACACCACCCTTATTGTCTGGTATATTGGCCTAGCACCAAAGTTCGGGACACAGCAATTATCACCGAGCCGAGACAGTAGCTTTCCTGCTCTTTCTCGCAAGTTATTTTTCTATCGGTTATATGTATAGTCCCAGTTTCTTAACCCTTTACTTCCTCAGCCCAATCTACCGGACGCACTCTGTTCCTTGTTGCCTTTTTGGTCTCCTCTAGGAGACTATTCAGCACTTCAGTGTGAGCATTTTCTTTAACCCTCACTCCCCCACCCTGTCCCTATATCTGTGCTATTTCCCCTTCAATCTCGAAAGATGATTGGGTCAACGTGGATTATGTATTTACTGGGCCATGAGAAATTAATTGGACAGCAAGCCCGGATCTTGTGAAGATGAGATGCGGGAAAGTCTGGACCAGTGTGAGGTTGAGGCGTAGGCTTTGGTATCCAAGAGTGTGGGGCACGGAGTTGGGAAGATGGACCTACCCACTAAGCAGATGTAAGTAAATGACCTCCTAATTCATTCTGGAGGCGAAGAGGGGACCTGTCTGGCAGCTGTGAGTCTGATCGAGAGGGAAGTACTCCATGAGAGAGCATCTGTGCCTTTCAGCCATGCCAGCAAATCAGATCACGGGTTACGGAACTGCGAGCAGGTGACTCCTTCCCCAACAGAAGGCGCCTTCCAGGTTAATTTCCAAGCTCCTGAATGCCTTGAGGACGCAGGAGACAGGGAAGAAAGGCATCCATATGTTCTGGCAGCGCCAGGCGCAGGGGTGGATGCCGGTGCAGATCACAGTGCTCTCATTGTGCCAGCTGCGGCCTGTCAGCCTGCTGAAGGAGGAACAGCAACCACGGAGAGTTGTGTCCCTGTGGACATTCCCAGGGAGAGGAATTGGAGATGCCACCGAGACCCGTGGATCGTCCCGCTCCGGGTAAAGTGGAGCTAGTCCATCCTCCTACCGCCACCAGCGATGGCTTCTCAACCGCCAGGGAAGAACTATCTGACACGGCCGTAAGTCCTTCCGTCACCACAGCCAAGGCCCCAGATGAAGCGGAGGAATCAAATCCAGACAGTGGAGCCGGTAGCTTCAGAAATCCCGGAGGTGAGGTGGCCTCCACGTCCACAAGGAAGGCGGGGGATGGCATCCCGCTGTTAGCCGAGTCGCGGGTACTCCCGGTCAACGGCAAGTTCCTTGACGGAGATCCCCAGGGTTTCCCCGAAGGGATAAAAGCCCTGCCCCTCTCAGATCCAGAGGGTATGGACGTCTCTGCCACCTTTCCGTGCCAGGCCGAGGGAGCGTATCCAAGGTTAGCTGCTGCCTCAGTCTGGAGACTGTTCTAGCGCTTCTCCCTCTCCCGACACCAGCAGTGGGCTAAAATCAAGTTTTCCAATCGGTCAAGGGACAGGAAAGTGTCCAAACCTGACCCTCTGCCCATCGTGGGTTTCTTAAAGCTCACCTAAATGCACAATAAAACCTGGAAGGCAAACATCTGAAAAACACTGCAGCGTCGGCTGAGGAAGGACCTAAAGGTTGCTGGCACTCGTAGATTTGATTGATGCTTTGTAATTGCATTTTAATTTTTACTGTAAATAATTCATCACAAATGTATCATTATACTAAACAATTTCAATATAAAACATACTTTACCTATTGTTCAAAGGTGTTTTATGTAATTGCCCTGTTAATCTCCTTTGGCGGAGGGATGAACTTATAAAGGCTTATTGGTATTGTTTTATCATTGTCACATGTAGCAAGATACAGTGAAAAGCTGTTGTTTTGTGTGCCATCCAAGAAGATCATTCCATACACCGAGGGAGTAGTAAGAAACTTTTCCGTGGATTGTCACCTCGTCGTGGTGGAGAAGCTTGTCTGGTCCTGAGATCCCGAGAGCGATGCTAACTGGAGCTGTGATGCTGGTAGGGTCACCCATGACGTTAAGGTCGATGGTGAGGTCTCTGACAAAGAACAATCCAACCAAGACCTCAACGGTGGAACAGGCGGATGAAGTTACTTGAACTCAACGGTGTGAAGGCGGAAGAAGTCTGCAACAAATCCATCAGCTCCAATCGTTGTGGTTTCCATGCCATTGAAATTAGTTGGTTGATTTGTGAAGTATCGTGTGCTTTTTGTAGTGCAACATCAGGTACACGTTAAACAAATACACGCACAGGCATCTTCTCTCTGTGGGCTACTTCTCAAGTCTTTCGGCGATCGGGGAAGGGCGACGGGAGCAGGCAATGTGATGGCTGGAAGATCCTAGTCAAGAACCGGCACGAAAGTGGTCAATACTTGATTCAGTCGCACAACTTTTGTACAGAAGCAGAAAGTTGTTCGGCAGCAGTGTTCACGTCTGAGCAGCCCTATTTAGGATCCACTCTGCTCACCCTTAACTGGTAAGGGGCTAGAAAAGGTGCCCTAGAAATAGTCTGCTTCACCCCACCCTGTCTGGAAAGCCGCGTCCAGAGGGATCATCATCATGCGGTCGAAAAACATCAAGAAGTGAAACTATGAAATTTGGAACCTGGAATATACGAACTCTGATGGATAACCCAAACTCAGACCGACCAGAGAGGAGAACGGCCTTTGTTGCCCGGGAACTTCAAAAATTCAACTTTGACATTGTTGCTCTGAGTGAGACCAGCAGAGCTGGAGAAGGGCAACTAAAGGAAAAGCAAGGTCAATCCACCTTTTTTTGGAATTGTCTTGATCCTGAACAACCGTGGATCCATGGAGTAGGTTTTGCCATCCGAAACAGCCGACTTCAGAAGCTGACAGAGCAACCACTGGGAATCAACGAACGTCTCATGACTCTGCGAATTCAGCTCGTCAAGAACCAACATGCCACCATCATCAGCGCCTATGCTCCAACTATGGACGCTGAAGATGAAGTAAAGGTGAACTTCTACGCCCAACTTGACGACGTCCTTTGCTCTGTTCCCAATAATGACAAGATCATTTTCTTGGGAGACTTCAGTGCTAGAGTCGGGCTAGATCATAGGCTCTGGGCTGGAATAATAAGCAAGGAAGGAGTTGATAAGGTCAACGCCAATGGAACACTCCTCACCAGCAAATGTGCTGAACACAACCTGGTGACTACAAACACCCTATTTCGCCAGAAAAACAGGCACAAAGTCTCCTGGCAGCATCAACTCTCCAAACACTGGCACCTCATCTACACCATCATACGATCTCGGGACCAACAAGATGTACTGATAACAAGGGCTGTTACTGGAGCCGATGAGTGCTGGACAGACCATCGACTTATCTCGTCCACCATGAGAATGAAGATTCGGCCCTAAAGGAGGCACCAAAATCAGAACTTTATGAAGAAATTCAAGGCTGACATCCTTCAAGACATCAACCTTATGCAGAAGTTCCAGATAAATCTTCAAGAACAACTGCCTCAGCAAATCCCACTATCTGTAAAAGAACACTGGAATAAACTGAAGAAAGCTATCATTACCTCCTGCAAGGAAACAGTTGGGTTCAAGACAAAAAAAACTTCAGGACTGGTTTGATGATAACGATAAACTACTCCAACAACTCATCAAGGAAAAAAGAAAAAAGCTTTTATTACTTTATGAAATGACCAACAATCGGCTACTAAATGCAAGGATGCAGTACAGAAGAGCACCCGAAACCTGTAAAACCAATGGTGGAAGAAGAAAGCTCAGGAAATCCAAAAACTAGCAGATGCCAACGACACCCGAGGCTCTTTTAATGCAACTAAAGCTATTTTTGGTCCATCCACTCACAGTCAAGCCCCTATCAAAAGGAAAGATGGTTCAACCATCCTGAAGAGCAAGGTTGACATCAATTATAGATGGAGGGAGCACTTTGAAGATCTTCTAAATCAAACCGTCTCATTTGACAGGAATATGATTAACAACATACCAAAACAGCCTGTTGATGATCCCTAAGCAAAATACCAACACTTGAAGGAGTCAAGGAAGCCATCAAAACCTTGAAGAATAACAAGGCCACTGGACGCGATGGAATCCCAGCCGAGGTCTACAAAATTGGAGGTAACCTGCTCCATTACCAACTGCATCAACTTCTCATCAAGATCTGGATAAATGAAGACGTAACGGCAGACTTTAGAGACTCAGCAATCGTTACCACCTACAAAAGGAAAAGTGATCGATCCGAATGCGGAAACTATCGTGGAATTTCCCTGTTAGCAACAGCAGGAAAGATCCTCACCCGCATCATGAACAACCGGCTCAAGCCTTCAGCCAAGATGATCCTTCCGGAGACACAAGCCGGTTTTAGACCATCACGTGGAGCAATCAACATGATCTTCACAATGCGACAACTGCAAGAAAAATGTCATGAACAACTTCAACCTCTGTACATGGCATTCACCGACCTCACCAAAGCCTTTGACTTGGTTCAAGGGAACTCGTATGGGTTGTCCTATCCACCCATGGATTCCCTGAAAAGTACATTCGAATCCTGAGACTCCTCCACGATGGCAGGCTCGCCACTGTCACGGTCAGCAACAGTAACTGTGAGCCTTTTCAAGTCAAATCAGGAGTAAATCAGGGATGCGTGATTGCCCTAACTTTGTTCACCATCTTCATTGCGACAATTATCCACATCATTAAGGACGATCTACCCCCAGGAATCGAAATTGTCTACAGAACAGATGGCAGACTTTTCAATCTTGCCGGTGGCAAGTCCAAAAACAAGACATCCACGAGTTCCCTCATCGAATTCCAATACACAGACGACAACCGTGTTGCCGCTCTCTCAGACAACCACCTACAACAGATCCTGACTGTCTTCAACCCGTGCGTGCATGAAACTTGGACTTACCATCAATTCCAAGAAGACTCAGACCATCTACCAACCGTCGCCAACTGAGACAAATCGGATAGAACCATCAATCCAACTTGGCAAACCAACCCTGGAAAATGTGGACCACTTTCCATATCTTGGAAGTTACCTCTCCTCCAATGTCGACCTTAATGACGAGATCCAACATCGTCTTAAATGCGCTGGAACAGCTTTTGGACATCTCTGAACAAGAGTCTTTCATGATCGTGTCTTCTGAAACAAATCTTCTACTCCCAGCTTAAAGTAGGCAAACATAAAAGAGGCGGACAACAGAAGAGATTCAAAGACGTCTTAAAAGCCAACATGAAGAAATGTAACATCGACATCAACGATTGGTAAACCAATGCCAAGGACAGGAAACTCTGACAAACCATCATCCGAGAAGGAACAGCAACTTTCGAAGCCGACAGATGTGCAGAATTAGAGGAAAAGAGAAGGAAATGGAAAGAGAGGCAGAAACAACCAAAGCACGATCTACCATCTGGAATGACCTGTCCTGAATGCGGAAGAACTTTCAGAGCTAAGATTGGACTCATAAGCCTCTTGAGAGCCCATAGATAGATCAATGGAATGAAGACCATCATCCTCGACCTCGAGGGATAGCCAGGACAAATAAGAAAACAAAATGTAGAGTATCGTATTCCAGTTACAGACAAAGTGCAGTGCAGACAAATAAAGTGCAAGAACCACGATGAGGTAGATTGGGAGATCAAGGTTCACCTTTTAGCACATGAAAGAGTCTGACAGCGGGATAGAAGCTGTCCTTGAGCCTGGTAGTACGTGCCCTTAAGCTTTTACTACCTTCTGCCCGACAGGAGCGGGGAGAAGAGAGAATTACAAGAGTGGGAGAGGTCCTTGATTACGTTCGCTGCTCTCCCGAAACAGTGGGAAATGTAGACAGAGTCAGTGGCAGAGAGGCTGGTTTGTGTGAAGGACTCGGTTGTATTCACAACTCTCTGTAATTTCTTATAGCCTTGGGCATACCAAGCCGTGATCCTTATTGATAGGATATTCTCTATGATGCATCTGTAAAAAATTGGCGAGAGTCATCGGGGACATGCTGAATTTCCTTACCCTTCTGAGAAAGTAGAGGCACTGGTGTGATTTCTTGGCTGCAGCATCAATGTAACTGGACCAGGACAAATTGTTGGTGATATTTACCCCGGGAAACTTGAAGATCTCAACCAGCTCTACCCTATTTACAAAATTATAAGGGCATAGAGAGGGTGGGTGGTGATGAATATTCCCCCATAACGCAGACATCTGAATCCAGTGGGCAGAGGTTTAAGGTGAAAAGTTAAGAGGGGATCCGAGGAAAATAATTTTCGCTCTAAGTGTTGTTGCAGTCTGGAACTTGTTGCCTGAGAAGGTGGTGGAGGTAGGAGGTACTGTCATGTTTAAAAAGTATCTAGATGGGTACTTGAATCACCAAGATATAGAAGGCTACAGAACACGTGCTGGTGAACGCGTTTAGTGTAGATGGGTATTTGACAGTTAACATGGACAAGGTCGGCAAAGTGTCTGTTTCTGTGTTGTATGACTCTGTGACTAAAGAGGTAGGGGAAGTATTTTCTTTTGGGGATAGATTATTATCCTCCCCTGTGTTAGAAGTGTAAAATGGGCTCTGTTCCATAAAATGGAAAATCCAGAACAGAACCAGAAAATGCTGAAAATACATTGTGTACAGTTCTAGATGCCCCAGTTTAAGAAGAATGTGGAGGCTTTGGGAAGGGTATAGGAGAGGTTCATCAGGATGCTGTCTGGATTAGAGAGTATGAGCTAAAAGGGGAGGTCCGACAAACTTGTCTTGTTTTCTCTGGAGCAGCAGAGGCTGAGGGGAGACCTTATAGAGGTTTAGAAAATTATAAGAGGCAGGCTCTTCCCAGGATAGAAATGACAAACATTAGAGGGCCTGCATTTGAGGTGAGAGGGGAAAGTTTAAAGGAGATGTGTGGGGCAAGTTTTTTTTGACAGAGAGTGGTGGGTACCTGGATGGGTTTTGGGATGGTGGTGGAGGCAGATACGAAAGAGGTGTTCAAGAGGCACGTGAACTGGTAGGAAACGAGGGATATGGATCATGTGCAGGCTGAAGGGTTTAGTTTAATTTGGCACTGTGGTGGCCACAGACATGATGGGCCTAAGGCCTGTTCCTGTGCTATACTGTTCTGTGCTTTACCCAGCAAGTCATCTGTGGAGAGAGAAAAAAAGTTAGTTTCAGGTCAAAGACTCTTTGTCAGAATTTTGATTAGAAGAGCTAAAATTCAGTTTTAAGTTGCATGGGGGAGGGATGGATAGGTCAAACGTTGTGAACAGGGTAGCCGTGGGGATGGTCTGTTAACAAGGCAGTTAGAGCATGACAAAGAAATGGAGCCAATCGCAGGTCGAGGTGCGTGTAGTAGGGAGGGGAAAGAATGAGTCAATATCACAGACATATGACTTGCATCAGAGGTGGGTAACTGATACAGATGAAGAAGGGGAATTAGATATTGAATCTGGAAACCTGTCACGTGCCCGGACGGAGGTTGGTGCCATGCCTCGAGATGGTGTTGGGCCTTGTTGTTATGCTTCAGGAGGCAGCAGGCAGACAGGCCAGGGTGGGAATGGGGTTGGTGGGTTCGAGTGGCAGGCAACAGGAAGCTCGGGGTGTTTCCTGCTGATTGAATGCGGGTGCTCCACATTCTCACACAATCTGCCTTTGGAGTCTCCAGTGCACAGGAATGGCAGAAGTGCAAGTGAAGCCCTGAAGTAATTATTGGGTCCCTGTTCGGTAGGAGAGGGAGGAATTCTTGCGCAAATCCAGGCCAGTCCTCTCCTCTTTTATATTGCTACCTCATTCGTTCAGCTCATCTGCATTTTAGATGTTCTGTGGGGCAAAAAAGTTGTTTGACAAGGCACCACTGACAGAGCTTTAAGACATTTTCCTGCATTATCGGGTTCTGCTTGTATTCACTGCCTGTGCCTTTGAATTCAGTTTATTTGGCTATGAGCCACAGTGCTTTGTTTGCAGTGATAATCACTTTGTTAACATGCCTCTAATTACAAGTGAATCCTCGCCGGAGGTGGACTCTTATCTTCGAAGGAGTATTTGACATCCACATGGCAATGCAACACCTCAAGTTGAGGCATTGATATACAGAGGCATCTTGGGGTCCAACTCCAAGGCTCCCTGAGAACGACCGTGCAAGTAGATAGGGTGGTGAAGAAAGCATAAGGCGTGTTTGCCTTT
>NC_067429.1:33104685-33131496 GCF_009764475.1 Pristis pectinata | reverse complement strand
GATTAATGAATATAATTCAGCTCAATGTGAGGTCTTGCTTTTATTGAGACAACCCAGAGCAGGACGTCCACAGTAAATGGTCGGGCCCTGGAGAGTCACAGTCATAGAGCAGAGCAGCACAGCACAGAAACATGCACTTCAGCCCATCTAATCAGTGTCAATTAGATCTTCTGCCTCACCCCATCTCTCTGCACCTGCACCATATCCCTCGAAAACCCTCCCGTCCATGTGCCTGTCCAAACCTCTCAAACGTTCCAATTGAACCCACATCTACCACATTTGCTGGCAGCTTGTTCCACACCCACACGACCCTCTGAGTGAAGAACTTTCCCCTCAGATTCCCCTTGAATATTTCACCCGAAAACGATGTCCTCCAGTTCTAGTCTCACCCACCCTGGGGGGAAAGAGCCTGCATGTATTCACCCTATCAGCACCCCTCATAATTTTGTATACCTCTATATGGTCTCCCCTCATTCTCCTGCACTCCAGGGAATAACGTCTGAACCTATTCAACCTTTCCCTATTACTCAGGTCTTCAAGTCCCGGCAACATCCTTGTAAATTTTCTCTGCACTCTTTCAATCTTATTACTATCTTTCCCACAGATAGGCGACCCGATACTCTAAATTTGGCCTCACCAATGCCTTGTACAACTTCAACATTACATCCCAGCTCCTGTACTCAGTGTCCTGATTTATGAAGGCCAAAGTACCAAAAGCTTTCTTTACAACCGTTTCTACCTGTGAGTCACTTACAGGAATTATGGATATGTATTCATAGGTCCCTTTGTTGTACTGCACATCTCGGAGACCTACCAAGCACAGTGGAGGTCTTACCCTGGTTTTTCCTTCCAAATTGCAACACCTTACACGTGTCTGCATTAAATTCCATCTGCTATTTTTCAGTCCGTTTTTCTAGCTGGCCCAGATCACGCTGCAAGCTTTGATAGCCTCTCTCACTGTCCACTGCACCCCCAATCTTGGAGTCATCCACAAATTTGCTGATCCGGTTTACCACATTTACCAATATAGATATGGGAATTCCCATAATCTCCCTGCCTCCGGAAGTCTACATCTGCGCCCAGTGTGTCGAGCTGCAGCTCCTGAGGGAGAGTGTTAGGGAACTGGAGATTCAGATCGATGACCTTCGTCTGATCAGGGAGAATGAGGAGGTGATAGAGAGGAGTTATAGGCAGTTAGTCACACCAGGGCCACAGGAGTCAGGCAAATGGGTCACAGTCAGAAGGGGGAAGGGGAAGAGTCAGGTACCAGAGAGTACTGCTGTGGCTGTACCCCTTGACAATAAGTACTCCTGCTTGAGTACTGTTGGGGGAGACAGCCTACCTGGGGGAAGCAACAGCGGCAGTGTCTCTGGCACAGAGTCTGGCCCTGTGGCTCCGAAGGGTCAGGAAGTAGAGAGGAGGGCGGTAGTGATAGGGGGACAGACAGGCGATTCTGTGTCCGCAGGAAGGAAACTCAGAAGGTAGTTTGGCTCCCAGGTGCCAGGGTCCAGGATGTTTCAGATCGTGTCCAAGATATCCTGCAGAGGGAGAGAGAGCAGCCAGAGGTCGTGGTACATATTGGTACCAACAACATAAGTAGGAAAAGGGATGAGGTCCTGAAAAAAGACTACAGGGAGATAGGAAGGAAGTTGAGAAGCAGGACCTCAAAGGTAGTGATTTTCAGATTACTGCCTGTCCCACGCGACAGTGGGTATAGGAACAAAATGAGGAGGAGGTTAAATACTTCGCTGAGGGATTGGAGTAAGGGGCAGGGATTCAAATTTCTGGATCATTGGGTCCTCTTTTGGGGCAGGTATGACCTGTTCAAAGAGGATGGGTTGCACTTGAATCCCAGGGGGACAAACATACTTGCGGGGAGGTTTGCTAAGGCTACAGGGAGGAGTTTAAACTAGATTTGTTGGGGGGTGGGATCCAAACTGGGGAGACTGGGGAAAAGGTGTTTGGCTTTCAAATAGAGAAAGCTAATAGCAGGTACGAGAGGGAGGATAGGCAGGTGATAGGGAAGTGACGTGCTCAGAACGGTTTGAGATGTATCTATTTTAATGCAAGGAGTGTTGTGAACAAGACGGATGAGCTTAGAGCCTGGATAAATACTATGTGGTGGCCATTATGGAGACTTGGATGGCTCAGGGACTGGAATGTTTGCTTCAAGTGCCGGGTTTTACATGTTTCAGAAGGAACAGGGAGGGAGGAAAAAGAGGTGGGGGAGTGGCACTGCTGATCAGAGATAGTGTCACAGCAAAAGAAAAGGTGGACGTCATGGAAGGACTGTCTACGAAGTCTCTGTGGGTGAAGGTTAGGAACAGGAAAGTGTCAATAAATTTACTGGGTGTATTTCATAGGCCGCCCAATAGTAACAGGGATATTGAGGAGCATATAGGGAAGCAGATCCTAGAGAGGTGTGAGAATAACAGTTGTGTGATGGGAGATTTTAATTTCCCAAACATCGATTGGCATCACCAGACAGTGAGGGTTTTAGATGGGGTGGAGTTTGTTAGGTGTGTTCAGGAAGGATTCTTGACACAATATGAAGATAGGTCTACAAGAGGAGAGGCTGTGCTTGATTTGATATTGAGAAATGACCCTGGTCAGGTGTCAGATCTCTTAGTGGGTGAACATTTTGGTGATAGTGATAATAATTCTATCTCCATTACGTTAGTACTGGAGAGAGATAGGAACAGACAGACTAGAAAGGCGTTTACTTGGAGTAAAGGGAATTATGAGGCTCTCAGGAAGGAAATTGGAAGATTAAATTGGGAACAGTTGTTCTCAGGGAAAAGTACGGAAGATATGTGGCAAATATTCAGGGGATATTTGTGTGGAGTTCTGCATAGGCATGTTCCAGTGAGACAGTGTAGTCACGAGAGGATACAGGAACCATGGTGTACGAAGGCTATAATAAATCTAGTCAAAAGGAAAAGAAAAGCTTACAAACGTTACAGAGAGCTAGGTAATGTTAGAGATTTAGAAGAGTAGAAGGCTAACAGGAAGGAGCTTAAGAAAGACATTAGGAGAAGGCCTTGACGGACAGGATTAAGGAAAACCCCAAGGCATTCTACAAGTATGTGAAGAGCAAGAGGATAAGATGCAAAAGGATAGGGCCTATCAAGTACAGCAGTGGGAAAGTGTGTATGGATCCAGACGAAATAGCGGAGGTACTTAATGAATAATTTACATCAGTACTCACTATGGAAAAAGATCTGCGGGACTGTAGTGGGGACTTGCAGCAGTCTGAAAAGCTTGAACATGTAGATATTAGGAAAGAGGAGGTGCTGGACCTTTTGGAAAGTATCAAGTTGGATAAGTCGCCGGGACCGGATGGGATGTACCCCAGGTTGCTGTGGGAGGTGAGGGAGGAGATTGCGGAGCCTGATGATCTTTGCATCGTCGATGGAGACGGGAGAGGTTCCAGAAGATTGGAGGCTTGCAGATGTTGTTCCCTTATTCAAGAAAGACAGTAGAGTTAGCCCAGGAAATTATAGACCGGCGAGTCTTACCTCAGTGGTTGGTACGCTGATGGAGAAGATCCTGAGAAGCAGGATTTATGAACATTTGTAGATGTATAATATGATTAGGAATAGCCAGCATGGCTTTTTCAAGGGCAGGTCCTGCCTGACGAGCCTGATTAAATTTTTTGAGGATGTGACTAAGCACATCGATGAAGGGAGAGCAGTGGATGTAGTGTATATGGATTTCAGCAAGGCGTTTGATAAGGTACCCCATGCAAGGCCTATTGAGAAAGTAAGGAGGCATGGGGTCCAAGGAGAAATTGCAATGTGGATCCAGAACTAGCTGGTCCACAGAAGGCAAAGTGTGTTTGTTGAAGGGTCGTATTCTGCATGGAGGTTGGTGACCAGTGGTGTACCTCAGGGATCTGTACTGGGACCCTTACTCTTCGTGATTTTTGTAAACGACCTGGCTGAGGAAGTGGAGGGGTGGGTTAGTAAGTTTGCAGATGAAACAAAGGTTGGAGGTGTTGTGGATAGTATAGAGGGCTGTCAGAGGTTACAGCGGGACATAGATAGGATGCAGAGTTGGGCTGAGAAGTGGCAGATGCAGTTCAACCCAGATAAGTGTGAAGTGGTTCATGTTGGTATGTCAAATATGATGGCAGAATATAGTATCAATGGTAGGACTCTTGGCAGTGTGGAGGATCAGAGGGATCCATAGGAAGCTCAAAGTGGCTGTGCAGGTTGACTCTGTGGTTAAGAAGGCATATGTTGTATTGTCCTTCATCAATCGTGGAATTGAATTTAGGAGCAGGGAGGTATTGTTGCAGCACTATAGGACCCTGGTAAGACCCCACTTGGAGTACTGTGCTCAATTCTGGTCGCCTCACTACAGGAAGGATGTGAAAGCCATATAAAGGGTTCAGAGGAGATTTACAAGGATTCTGCATGGAATGTGGAGCATGACTTATGAAATTAGGTTGAAGGAACTGGGCTTTTTCTCCTTGGAGCGACGGAGGATGAGAGGGGACCTGATAAAGGTGTGTAAGATGATGAGAGGAATTGATCGGGTGGATAGTCAGAGGCTTTTCCCCAGGGCTGAATTTGTGGCCACAAGAGGACATAGGTTTAAGGTGCTGGGGAGTAGGTATGGAGGAGATGTCAGGGGTAAGTTTTTTACTCAGAGAGTGGTGAGTGCATGGAATGTGCTGCGGGCAACGGTGGTGGAGGCGGATACGAAAGGGTCTTTTAAGAGACTGTTGGATAGGTACATGGAGATGAGAAAAATAGAGGGCTATGGCTAAGCCCAGTAAATTCTACGGTAGGGACATGTTCGGCCCAGCTTTGTGGGCCGAAGGGCCTGAATTGTGCTGTAGTTTTTTTCTATGTTTCTATCATCGAAATCATTAATATAGATGATAAACAACAATGGACCCAGCACCGATCCCTGCAGCACACCACTAGTCACTGGCCTCCAGTCAGAGAGACTACCATCTACTGCCACTCTCTGGCTTCACCCGCTAAGCCAATGTTGAATGCAATTGGTGACTTCATCCTGAATGTCAAACGACTTAACCTTCTGGACCAGTCTCCCATGCTGACCTTGCTAAATTCTATGTAGACATCGTCCACCGCCTTTCCCTCATCAACCTTCTTGGTAACCTCCTCAAAGATTGGTTAGACATGACCTACAACGTACAAAGCCATGTTGACTCTCCCTTATCAGGCGCCATCCATCGAAATACTTGTATATCCTGACCATTGGAATACCTTCCAATAATTTACCCTGACTGACATCAGGCTCACTGGCCTATAATTTCCCACTGTATTCTTAGAGCTTTCTTGAACAATGAGACAACATTAGCTATCCTCCAGTCTTCCGGCACCTCACCCGTGGCTAAGGACCTTTTAAATCTCCCTGCCAGGACCCCTACAATTTCTGCTCTAGCTTCCCACAAGGTTCGAGTAGACACCTTGTCAGGCCCTGGGGATTTATCTACCGTCATTCACCACAAGACATCAAGCACCTCCTCTTTCATAATCCGGACACGGTCCATGAACTCACTGCTCTTTTGTCTGTTCTATAATCTCTGTGCCTGTATCCAGAGCAAATACCGATGCAAAAAATTCATTTCAGATCTCACAACATCTTTCAGCTCCATGCACAGATGACCACGCTGATCTTCAAGAGGACCAATTTTGTCCCTTGCTGCCCTTTTGTTCTCAATATAGTTGTAGAAACCCTTGGGAGTCTAGTTCACCTTTTCTGCCAGAGCAACCTCATGTCCTCTTTTTGCCCTACTGATTTCTCTCTTAAGTGTTCATTAGCATTTCTTCTACTCCTCAAGCGCCTCAATTGATGCACCACCTTTTTTTTGTTTACCAGGGCCTTAATATCCTTCGATAACCAAGGTTCCTCAAACCCATTAGCCCTGCCTTTTATTCTAACAGGAACATACATATTCTGTACTATCAATATTTCACGTTAGAAAGCCTCCCACTTACCAAGCATCTCTTGACCGCAAAACAGCCTATCCTCATCCACGCCTGGCAGATCCCTTCAGGTGGCATCAAAATTGGCCTCACTCCAATTTAGAACCTCAGTCCGAGGAGCAGTCCAATGCTTTTCCATGATTATCTTGAAACTGATGGAATTATGATCACTAGATCCAAGGCGTTCCCCTGCTCACACTTCTGCCACCTGCCCTGTCTCGTTCCCTCGTAGGAGATCCAGTTTCGTGCTCTCTAGTTGGGACCTCCACACATTTATTAAGGAAATCTTCCTGAACACATTTGACGAACTCTATCCCATCCAATCCCATTAGGGTGTGGGAGTCCCAGTCAATATGTGGAAAGTCTAAATCACCGACTATCACAACCATATATTTATCGCAAGTGTCTTCTATCTCTGAACAAATTTGTTACTCTAAATCCCACGGACGGTGGGAGGTCTATAATTAGTCCCATTCACATGGTCATCCCCTTTTTATTCCTCATTTCCACCCATACTGCCTCAGTAAACGAGCCCACCGGTATATCCTCTCTAAGCACTGCTGTGACATTTTCCCTGATGAGTAATGCCACCCCTCCCCCTTTAATACCTCCCTCTCTGCCACGTCTAAAACATCAGATTCCCGGAACACTGAGCTGCCAGTCCTGCCCCTTCTGCAACCAAGTCTCACTAATTGCCACAACATCATAATTCCACTTGCTGATCCACACTGAGTTCATCTGCCTTTCCTCCAATACGGCTTGCATTGAAATAGACACACCTCAGGACATTAGTCCCACTTTGCTCATCAACCAGTTGATTTCTGTCTTTGCTTGTAGGCTGAACATCTGCTTTCCCCACAGCTACACCACTTGCTGCCCTGTCACTCTGGTTCCCAACCGCCTGCAATTCTAGGTTAAACCCCTGAGCAACACGAGCAAACCTTCCCACGAGGATATCGGTCTCCCTCACAATTCAGGTGCAAACCATTCTGTTTGTACAGGTCCCACCTACCCTGGAAGACAGTCCAGTGATCCAAAATTCTGAAGGCCTCCCCCCTGCGCCATCTCCTTGGCCACCTGTTGAACTGCACTATCTACCTATTTCTTGCCTCACTGGCACGTGGCACAGGTAGCAATCCTGAGATCACCACCTTGGAGGTGCAGTCTTAGAACCTAACTCCCTGAACTAACTTTGTAGGACCTCGTAACCTTCTTGCCTTCATTGGTACCGATGTGGACCACGGCTTTTGGCTGCTCACCCTACCCCTTAAGGATGCTGTGGACTCGATCCAAGATGTCTCTGACCCCGGCACCAGTGAGGCAACATACCATCCCGGAGTCTCGTTCTCATCCACAGAATCTCCCACCTGTTCCATGAACCAATGATTGACACACTCAATCACTAACACACACTCACTCCTTCTGTTTTCCTCTATCGCAGCTAACTTGGCAGTGATGGGGGTAATGTTGCGCAGACGATGTGGTCTCTCCAGATGTATCACTGTCTACCTGCTGTCGATGGCGGTGACGGATCTCCTGGTCATTATCACAGGCGCCATGTTAAACCTAATTGTTCCCATGCCTTTCCCGTCCAATTTCCTGACCATCGCTCCAGATGTAATTTTAATCTCACAATAGCTTTCGCTGTAATAGACTGCTCCGTCTGGGTGACGGTGATGTTCACCTTTGATCGCTTTGTGGCTATTTGCTGCCAAAAATTGAAAACGAAATATTGCACGGAGCGAACGGCGGCTGTGGTGATTGGAACAGTTACTGCCCTGGGCTGTTTCAGAAATGGATTTTACTATTTTATATATGAACCTCTGCACAAAAACGAGCCTTAACCGTGCAAATTTAAATCAGTATATTATACGTCACCTGGCTGGGTAGCATTTGACTGGATCGATAGCACTATAACCCCTTGTCTGCCATTTGTTCTAATTTTGCTGCTCAATTACCTAACCATCAGGCACATTTTAAGGGCCAATAGAATCCGCAGGAGACTCCAGAGCAGCGGGAACAGTGAGAAACAGAGTGATCCCGAGATGGACAGCCGCAGGAAGTCTATCGTCCTGCTCCTCAGTATCTCAGGTATCTTCATCCTCTTTTGGCTACTTGAAGTGATAACTTTCCTCTATGTTCGCATTGCCGACGTCGCTTACTTCTCAGGTTCCAATTTAAATGACTTAATTTTTCCTCTGCAAGAAAGTGGGTATGCACTTCAGTTCTTGTGTTCCTGCGTGAACCCATTTATTTATGCAGGGACACATAGTAAGATCAGAGACGAGATAAAGCTGGGGCTGAAATATCCACTGACTCTCATCAATAAATTACTAAAATAAACAACTTTTTTTTGGGAACAGTTTATGTTGCAAACGGCCCTCATCTTGTTCTCTGTCATCTCTCCTGCTCAGTCATGTAACTTTACAGTGTGAAAACAGGCCCTTCAACTCGACACGTCCATGTCGACCAAGTTGCTGAACTGAGCCCGTCCCATTTGCCTGCCTGTGGACCATCTCCCTCCCAACGTTTCCTTTCCATGCACCTGTCCAAATGTCTTTCAAACATGCAGTTGTTCCCACCTCTACCGCTTCCTCTGGCAGCCTGTTCCATATACCTACCGCACTCTGTGCTCGCTCTCGAGTCCATGCTGCGTAGTGATGGCATCTTGCTCCTTCCTGCTTTTTCATCTTGTTCTCTACCATCTCGCCTGCTCAGTCACAAAGTCACAGAGTTACAGAGCACAGAAACAGGCCCTTCGGCCCATCCGCTCCATGCCGACCATCAAGCCCCCATTTACACTTATCCCTATTTTATTCTCCTCACATTCCCATAATCTCCCCCAACATTCTACCACTCACCTATACACTGGGGGAAATTTACAGCGGCCAATAAACCTACCAACCACAAATCTTTGGGAGAAAGCCCATGCAGTCACAGTGAGAACATGCAAACTGCACACCGACAGCATCAGAGGTCAGGATTGAACCTTGTTCTTTGAAGCTGACAGGCAGCAGCACTACCTGCTGTCCCACCGCACCGTCCTCTTGCAACAAGTTGGATGAATTAGAAGTACGAAGACGGGCTGGTCAACTGGTCATTACAGATGTCTGGTCACAAGGAAGAGAGTTGAATATTCCCAAATGTTTATTGATGTTATAGAACGGTTGGCAGATTCACCAATAGGAAGGAGCAGGTTTGGTCTGATAACACAACCATTGGTAGGATCTACATGAGGCACTGCTGAGAGTAGTGGACCCTGCAGAGAGTAATACATCACGGGCACTTCCCTTCCCACCATCGGGAGTATCTACAGTAGGCGCTGCCTCAAGAAGACAACATCCCTCATCAAGGATCCCCACCATCTGGGCCGTGCCATCTTCCCGCAGCTGTCATCGGACAGGAGGTACAGAAGCCTGAAGTCCCAGACCACCAGCTTCAAGAACAGCTACTTCCCTTCAATCATTCACTTCTTGAACAACTGGCACAGTGCTAATCACTGCAGTTTACCAAAACCATGAACACTTCCATCACTTTGCACTGAAATTGACTTTGTTTATTTATTCTAATTGTGTACGTCCTTGTGAAAATTATGCATAATTTGTGTTTAATTTATGTTTTCTTGTGAATGCTGCTTATATGATGTTGTGCCAGTGATGCTGCTGTATGTAAGCTTTTCATTGCCCCTGTGCACACATGTACTTGTGCATTTGACAATAAACTCCAGTGTGACATTGACATGAACCCATTTGATCACACCCTGTCAGATCTTCCCTTTGTCCCATCCATCCCACAGACCAGCTTCTCTGCAACTTGACTGACCTTTTTTTCTCTCTTTCCCATTTCAAAGGATGTTCCACCTGAAATGTTAAGTCTGTTTCCCTCTCCACAGATGCTGCCTGACCCGCTGAGTGTTTCCAGCATTTTCTGTTTTTGTTTCAGATTTCCAGCATCTGCAGCTATTTGTTTGAGTCGACTGGTCCTGCATTGTTTGGAGCTTAGAAGAATGGGAGGGGTTTGCATTGCATTGCAGCCGACAACAGCTTTTAGACATGACATGCTGGATGCAGGAAGGTTATTTCCTCTGGCTGAAGATTCCCGGAATAAGTGTTCAACCCTGTTAGGGATTATTCTGGCATTATGAAGTTGTGGGCAGCATAATTATGGATGAATTAAAATGAGAACCAGTCTTCAGGAAATAAAACCAGTTCACAATACAACTTCAACTGATACTTTCAGGCTATTGAAACCAATCATTGGGTGTGGGATATTCTGATTCTGTCCCATTGAAACTATGCAGGGGAAGACAATAGATGAATGTTCATATAAATTAGTGCTTATTGAAAAATCATAATGAGATCAGGGAGGTCATTTAGTGGTCCTCTCCGTATCAGCACATTGTTAAAGGTGTCTCCCTGCCACTAATGCACAGTTCAGGATGGGTATATTTTATCACTTAATATTCTTTCTGGTTGCATATTCATGAAGCCATCCCTCAAAAGGGATATTTTGGGTGTCTGGAGTTTGTGCTCAGAAGCTTTTGGAACAGACACCAGTACTGAATATTCAAAGGGGTTCTGCTGGTTGAGATGTGCTACCATTGTAAATATGTATTCTGAAAATTTACCTGAGAATATTCAAAGTGGAATGGACCAGTGTTAGATTGGAGCACTTGAGGCTTTGGCTCTAGAGGCTTCGGTGAGAAGAGGCGAAGGATCAGTTCAGTCTCTGGTAAGTTTGGTTTTTCATTAAGAGCCAGGCTAGAGTAGTGAGAATGGCTCTGGGGTCAGTGGTATCTTCATCTTGTGAGATGTGGGAGTTCTGGGAGACCCCCCGTCTCCCTGATAACTACATCTGCACGAGGTGCATCCAGCTGCAGCTCCTTAGAGACCGGGTTAGGGAACTGGAGCTGCAGCTGGATGACCTTCGGCTCCTATGGCAGAATGAGGAGTTCATAGACAAGAGCAACAGGGAGTCAGTCACTCCTAAGCTGCAGGAGGCAGGTAGCTGAGTGACTGTCAGGAGAAGGAAGGAGAATAGGCAGGTCATGCGGAGTACCCCTGTGACTGTTTCCCTGAATAACAGATATACCGTTTTGGATACCGTTGGGGGTGAACGACCTACCAGGGGAAAGCTGCAGTGACGAGGTCTCCGGCACTGAGCCTGGTTGTGTGTCTGAAAAGCAGGAGCTCAAGGGCAGTAATCGTTGGGTTGCTGCCGGTGCCGCGCACCAGTGAGGGTAAGAATAGAATGATTTGTCAGATGAATGCGTGGCTGAGGAGTTGGTGCAGGGGGCAGGGTTCAGATTTGTTGATCATTGGGATCTCTTCTGGGGAAGGTACAAACTGTACAAAAGGGATGGGTTACACGTGAACTGGAGGGGGACCAATATTCTTGCAGGCAGATTTGCTCGAGCTGTTGGGGAGGATTTAAACTAGTTTGGTAGGGGAATGGGAACCAGAGTGATAGGTCAGAGGTTGGTGCATTTAGATGCAGAGTGTAGAAAGACAGTGAGGAAGGACAGACATCAGAAAGGGCAACATTGCAGTTAGTTGGATGGGCTGACGTGTGTCTACTTTAATGCGAGTAGTATCAGGAACAAGGCTGATGAACTTAGAGCATGGGTAAGTACATGGAACTATGACGTGGTGGACATTACAGAGACTTGGCTGTCACAAGGGCAGGAACGGCTGCTGGATGTTCCTGCGTTCAGATGTTTCAAAAGGGACAGGGGCAAGGTAAAAGAGGTGGGGGAGTGGCTTTGCTGATCAGGGACAGTGTCACGGCTGTAGAAAGAGAGGATGTCCTGGAGGGATCGTCCACGGAGTCAGTGTGGGTGAAGTCAGAAACAGGAATGGAGCGATAACTCTATTGGAAGTATTCTACAGACCCACCAATGACAGCAGAGACATTGAGGAGCAGATCGGGAGGCAGATTTTGGGTAGGTGCAAAAATAACAGGGTTGTTGTTCTTAGTGATTTCAACTTCCCTAATATTGATTGGCACCTCCTTAGTGTAAAGGGGATAGATGGGGCGGAGTTATTTTACGTGTGTCCAAGAAGGATTCCTGACACAATATGTGAACAGGCTGACTAGAGGAGAGGCCATTCAGGACCTGATACTAGGCAATGAGCCTGATCAGGTTTCAGATCTCTCAGTGGGAGAACTTTTTGGAGATTGTGACCATAACTCCTTGACCTTTACCATAGCCTGGGAGAGGGATACAAGCAGACGATATGGGAAAATATTTAATTAGGGGAAGGGGAATTGTGATGCCATTGGGCAGGAACTGTGAGTGTAAATTGGGAACAAATGTTCTTGGGGAAGTGCACAACAGAAATGTGGAGGTTGTTTAGGGAGTACTTGCATGGAGCTCTGGATAGGTTTGTCCCACTGATGCAGGATAAGGATGATAGAGTGAAGGAACACGCGGTTCAGACAGTGTCTGTGGGATGTAAAGGAGTCAACCTGCTACATCTAAGATATCTTTGTCAGACTGTTGGAGGCAGGGGATGGGTGCTTGTGTGCCCACTACAGGAGGCAACTCACAGGTTAGTGTCAGGTTTCAGGGAGAAGTGGGCCAAATGTATGAAAATGGGAAACGCTGAGATGAACAAATTGGGCTGTAGGGTCTGTTTCCGTGCTCTCTGCCTCTCTGACTCTCCTCCTGATGGACAAGTAGTTGAAAAGTCCACGTGATAATGAAAAAAAAACTGACCAGACCTCAGCAACAGACGGCATCCCCACTGAAGTTCTGAAACTCAACCGTCCCACGTTGGGCTCACAAGTTACCTTAACTTGAAATGGCAGCAAGTCATCGTCGATCCTCAGGGACCAGCGAAGGCGGTGACTTATTTATGTGTGAGTACGAGAAGTTGCAGCCAATCTTGTTAGAAATTAATTCATTTGATAGAAACAGTTTGAAACACTTTGAAAATACTCGCCTTTATCCCCAAGTGGTATCATTACAATTTGATTCATTATCAATCTCACCAACACAGTTTACTTTGTTTCAAAGTAACAGATGTTCATACCTTGAAGAAAGGCAGATGGGAGTGCAGCCAATGCAGTGTTAGATTACAATATTCCGGGTTATTGCTGTGTGTGTTGGTCATTACAAAGCCCGAGGGACCCTGGTGGCTCCCGTGAGAACTGGGAGCTGGAGCCTGGTCACAAACATGGACAGATGTGCAGACAGAAGGAAACGAGGATGGGAGCCAGGTGTGTGGACAGAGCGGTTTGGGAATGGGGCCAGGTGTGTGGAGTCTGGCTGGGAAAAGAGCCAGGTGTGCCAAAAACCCATGGATGGGAACTTGCCAGGTGTGCAGAGGGAATGGGAGCAGGTGTGTGAACAGAGTCCGGCTGGGAACGGGGAGAGATGTGGGGATGGAGTGCATTGGAAATGGGGCCGAGTGTGTGGCTGGGAGTGTGGGCAGGAATTCCCAGAGGGAGTGGGATGTGTGGGAGGGTGGGAGAGGTGCACATTGGAGAGGAGACTTTTCGTCACCACCCTTTCAGAAGGAAGGGAGGCAAATGACAGGAAATTATAGGCCGGTTAGCCTGACCTCAGTGGTTGGTAAGATGTTCGAGTCCATTGTTAAAGATATTTTAGGTTACTTCAAAGCACATGATAAAGACGCAGAATTCACTATGGTTTCCTTCAGGGGAGATCTTGCCTGACAAATCTGTTGGAATTCTTCGAGGAAGTAACAGACAGGATAGACACAGGAGAGTCAGTGGATGTTGTTTACTTGGATTTTCAGAAGGCCTTTGACATGAGGCTGTTGAACAAGATAAGAGCCCATGGTATTACAGGAAAGGTACAAGCATGGATAAAAGATTGGCTGACTGACAGAAGGCAAAATGTGGGAATAAAGGGGGCCAGTTCTGGTTGGCTGTCAGTGACTCGAGGTTTTCCTCAGGGGTCGGTGTTGGGTCCGTTACTTTTCACGTTATGTGTTAATGATCTGGATGATGGAATTGATAGCTCTGTGGCCAGGTTTGTGGATGATACAATGATAGGTGGAGGGACAGGTAGTGTTGAGGAAGCAGGGAGTCTGCAGAAGGACTTGGACAGGTTAGGAGAATGGGCAAAGAAGTGGTACATGGAATATCGGGTGGGGAAATTTACGGTCATGCACTTTGGTAAAAGGAATAAAGGTGCAGACTATTTTCTAAACAGGGGGCGAATTCAGAAATCAGAGGTGCATTGGGACTTGGGAATCCCAGTGCAGGATTCCCTTCAGGTTATCTTGCAGGTTGAGTCTGTGTTAAGGAAAAGAAATGCAATGACAGCATTCATTTCGAGAGGACTTGAATATAAAAGCAAGGATAGAATGTTGAGGCTTTATAAGATATTAGTCAGACCACATTTGGAGAATTGTGAGCAGTTTTGGGCCCCATATCTAAGGAAGGATATGCTGACAGTGGAGATGGTCCAGAGGAGGTTTACAAGAATGATGGCGGAAGTGAATGGGTTAACGTATGAGGAGCATTTGATTGTAGAACAAGGGATGAGGTTCCGCAGAATGAGCATAGGGAGTTAGGTGAGAAGTTAAGAAGCAGGACCTCGAGGGCAGTGATCTTCGGTTTACTGCCAGTGCCACGTGCCAGCGAGGTCAGAAATAGAAAGAGGCCAGATGAATTTGTGGTTGATGAGCTTGTGCAAGAGGCAGGGATTCAGCTTCTTGGGCCATTAGGATCTCTTCTGGGGTAGAGGCGACCTGTACAAGAGGGATGGGTTGCACTTGAACCAGAGAGGAACGAATATCCTTGCAGGGAAATTTGTAAGTGCTGCACAGGAGGGTTGAAACTAGATTGGCAGGGGGTGGGGCTCTGAGCAGGAACAAGTCACGGGATAAAGCAGTAGCCAGTGAGAGAAAGTTTAATGATCAGGATAGCAAGGGGCACAGTAAAGGCAGGGAAAACAATACCCAGTTAAACTGCATTTATTTCAATGCACGAGGTTTAACAGGTAAGGCGGATGAACTCGCAGCATGGATTGGCTCTGAAGACTGGGATGTTATATCCATAACAGAAACATGGCTGACAGAAGGGCAGTTCCAGGATACAGATGCTATCAGGGTGACAGAGGTACAGGTAATTGAGGAGGAGGTGTTGTCTTTTTGATAAAGGAGGACATAACAGCAGTACTTGGAGATGACATTCTTGGGGGACCCTCCAGTGCGGACATAAATGGTAGAATTTAGAAGTAAGATGGGGAGGATCAATCTGGTGGGGCTCAGATTGACCCTCCCCATCAACTTCTAAATTGCTCCCCTCAATAGTCAGTGGGAATTTGGGGAGCAGAAGTGCACAGAAATTGATCATAGCTATAAGAATAATAGATTTGTATTTGTGGGAGATTTTATCTTCCCAGGTATAAACTGGACCACCCAGTGTCTTAAGGGGTTGGTGTTATGAGAAAGGTTCTTTTGGGATCTTAAGGACAGAGATATCTGGACAAACAGTCTTTGTACTTCAAAAAGAGGATTTTATTTGCAAAGGCTGATGCAGGAACAGAATGTGAAGGAACAAATGCACCCTCGCACACTCGCACTGGGGTGATCGCGAAATGTGGGGGAAATTCGCAACAGGGGTGAAGTGCACACACGTTCACACTCACAACGAACTAGTACAAACTATCAGGGAATGAACAAATAAGTTTTCTAAATCCCCCCCCCCCCGAATCTGGACAAACAACGTCTCTACGCTACTGGGAATCTACTCAGGATGCTCCTAGACCCCTGTGGAAGTGCACCCTCTCACCTGTGGTCTCGACCCCAGCAGCAATCGGAAAAGAGGGAGAGCCCATGTGTATCATCTTTTATAGGGCTGTACCTGGGTGGATCCCGCTCAGGTAATTCAAACAAGCCAATGATTCAGGGCCAAGAACAAAATTGGGTTACGAGCCAATCCTCAGGTGTGCTCTTTAATGGGTAAAGCGGAGCCAGACCCTTGATTTACAGGGTGTAACTTCCGACCCGATAGGCAATGCTATCATCCAACCACGGGGGTCAGTAGTGTTGTCACTATCATCTGACCCCTGGCCTTTCATACTACATTCTACCCCTCTAAAGCTATACCACCTGCCAATCATGTGGATAGCTACAACTTTGCTAACAGAAATACACGTCAGTGTGTGGTACTTAATGGAAGGCAGAAGTGGTTCTAATAAGTTGGCATGCACAGCACAAAATGCAGACCTCTATTACAACTAAAACGAGGGTGCTGGCCCAGTGGATGATAGTTGCCCACCATCCCCCCAGAGACCCAAATGGCCACCAGTTTCTCCATGAGGTGTCATGCTGGAGGAGCTGGTCCCTTGCCTTTTGTTACCGAGTTACCGAGTCCCCAGCGTGAGCAGCCAGATCGGTGATGTTGCTGGATGCATCTAGGATAAAGGTACAGCACTCCTTCCCAACCACTGCACAGGTTCCACCTTCTGCAGCAGGGAAGTAGTCCAGGGCCATCCTGTTCTGAAGGGCCATCAGCCTGACGGCAGCCAGCTCTGTTGTCGTCTGGGTCAGGGCATACCTGGTACGTTGCAGTGACATGTTGGTTTCGTCAGTCACTGTCTGGAGCACGCTGGTTATCCTTATGACTTCTCGGGACAGTCGAGCTGTGCCATACATAGAAAAGGCAATCATCCAGAACCTTTCTGACGTTTGTCTCCTTCAAAGGCAGCCTGCTGTTCAGGCCCCCATAAGAAAGTGGATTTCTTGCAGGATATCTTATAAAGCGGTCTCAGGAGTTTGGCCAGGTGAGGGATGTGTTGCCACCAGTAGCCAAGGAGGCCCACGAATCTTGTTGTTGGGGACAGCAAAATTCAAACTTTTGTTCTTCGCAGTGTCAGGAATTTCTCTTCTGCCTGCTTGCCACTGTATTCCCAGGAACAATACATTCTGGGCTGGACCTTGTACCTTTTCCATATTAATTAGCCCAGCCCCGTTCTCTGATGGAGGATATTAACATATCAAGAGCCTCTGAGACAATAACCTCCGAGGGGCCCTGTAACGTCGTCTATGTAATGAGTGACTGACACCCCTTGGGAGGAAGTGAATGGCTTGTCAATCTCGGGCTACTAAACCGTGGCAGATTGTGGGGATAGGCACATAGCCTTGTGGTAGACGTTGGCATGTATATTGCCTCCCAACCCAGGTGAATGCAGATTGGTCCTGGGAGGTCTGGTGCAGGGGGATGGAGGAAAATGCGTTAGCCAAATCTCCCACCGCGTACCACGGTTTGTCTAGGCGCCCTGCAATATCTTTCGCTAAAGTGGCAATGTCAGGTACTGCGGACGCGAGCGGGGGGCGGCAGCCTTGTTTAAGTGTCGGTAGTCTACTGTCATGCGCCATCTCCCGTTCTTTTTGCGGACGGGGCAGACGGGGCTATTAAAAGGGGATGCTGCGGGTCTAATGACTCCCTCACGCAGCAGGGCTTGGACGACCTCTGTGATGTCTCGGAGTCCTACCGCCACCCTATATTGTCTACTGCAAACGAGCTTGGAGGGAGGGGGAACAACGACCGGCTCCCACCTGGCCACACCGACTACCACCGTAGCACAGGCGATTCCAAAAGTGAACTTGCCCCGGTTGGTGTGCAGGGACTGTCCCTCTAAGACATTAATCCCCAGTATACATTCCGCAGAGTCTGCAATTAAAACAGTCACAGTTCGGGGAGGCTGGTTCCCGATGGTCATACGGACCCTGACTTCCTTTGCGGGCAGAAGGGAACTCCCAACCCCTCTATCTTCATCTCTGTCCCCTTCCACGCAGCGGGGTTCCCCGGGATGATGGTGTGCTGGGCACCCGTGTCGACGAGTGCCATCCACCTCTGCACATTCCCCTTTCCCTAGTGCACCGCTACGTGTATGTGTGGCCTCAGGTTCCCGGGCATGGAAGGGTGACAGAACCGATGTGATGGGCACCCTGGCCTTCATCCTATGGGAGCGGGGTAGGGGGCTGCCACCCTTGTGGGTGAGGATTCCTGCTGGTGGAAGTGGGACTTTTCCTGTCGCAGCAGGTCTCGGAGCTGAGCTCGGAGGGCAGGGAAAGCTGCTTCAGGTGAGGGAGGTGCGGAGACAGTATCGGTGTCTGCGGGGGCAGCCCACATGGTCCAGCGGTTGAGGGCACACCCCGTATCGGGCTTGGCACCGGAGTGGTCACGGGGCGTCCCCCGGCCAGGCTTTCCCCCACAGAGTTCTTTCCATCATGCATAGAGAGCGGGGGTCAGGATCCCATCTATGGTGCGCGGTCCACCCCTGTGCGCAACAGCCTTCGTCTCTGACCTGCGGACCTGTGTGGCCACCCCCTGCTGCATGTATCCCAACCCCTCCAGGAGGGTATGGCTTCCCGTACTGTCCTCCCGCTGGCGGGTCCCATGAGGGGCAGGACCAGTGGCCTCAGGTCGGTGTGCGCGGTGGAGACCAGGTAGCCTGCTAGCGCACTGGTCGCGATGGTATTTTCTAACAACCAGAGGTCACCCATCCCTGCGTATATGCCTGTTACTAGTGTCCGCTCCCGGATGACCCTGGTGCCCTCACTGACCGTGCCCCACTGTGGTCACGCGTATAAATCCCACGCAAGGAGGGTAGGGTAACGGAATCTCACGGCGGCCACTACCCGATCCCACAGGGTAGCAGCGTCCCCGATTCCTCTCAGTGTCACCCGAAGACCGTTATTAATGCTCTGTTGGTCCGACAAGCTCCACAGGACACTCGCCTCCTGGTGAGAGAGGCTCATGTTTGGGGCCCCCTCGACCCACAAAGGAGCAGCCACGCAGACAGCGGTTCGCCTGACGGCTGGTGGTACTGATCCGCCAGCTGGGTGAGCTCTGTCCCGGGTCTCCATGGTCTCGGAGGGTCCGCGGTCACTTTCCTCTGCGGGGTTCCCATCCCCCTTTGACTCCCTTTGGCTCTGGGGAACCCCGACTTCTGGAGGAGGGCCACCACACGCTGCCCCCGTTTCTTACCACGTGGTTCTAACTGTTCATCCCAGTCCACTGGCTCTCCGTGGTCTGCCAGCAGACTGGCCAAGCTCCTAAATCCCTCTCTCTCGTCAGTCCATCCTGGGATCCTCTCCTCAGTGCCTACACTTTCTTTCTTCCCCTTGTCCCAGAACATCCCACCCACGTCTGTGTCCAGCCAATACCCTTAAGACCCCTCTCACAGCATCAATTGTTATGAGAAAGGTTCTTTTGGTATCTTAAAGATAGAGGTATCTGGACACACAGTCTTTGTGCTTTAAAAGGAGGGTTTTATTCACAAAGACCGACGCGGGAACAGAATTTGAAGGAACAAATGCAACCTCGCACACTCGCACTGGGGTGATCGTGAAACGTCGGGGGAGTCGCAACAGGGGTGAAGTGCGTACAGGTTCACACACACACACACACACACACACACACACACACACACACACACACACACACACACACACACACACAAACACACAACGAACTTGTACAAACGTCAGGGAACGAACAAATACGTTGTCTGGACCCCCTGAATCGGGACAAGCAACGGCTCTACGATACTGGGAATCTGCTCAGGACGCTTCTCGACCCCTGTTGAAGTGCACCCTCTCACCTGTGGTCTCAACCCCAGCAGCAGTCGGAAAAGAGGACGAGAGCCAACATGTACCATCTTTTATAGGGCTGTAGAGGGGTGGAGCCCGCTCAGGTGAAACAAACCAATGATTCAGGTTCAAGAACAAAGGTGGGTTACGAGCCAATCCTGAGGTGTGCTCTTTAATGGGTGGGGCAGTGGTGTAGCTTCCGACCCGATGGGTAATGCTATCATCCAACCATGGGGCTCAGTAGTGTTGTCACTGCCATCTGACCCCTGTCCTTTCATACTACACTCAGTGAGGCAACTTTGTCGGTATGGACGAGTTGGGCTTAAAGGGACTGTTTCCGTGCTGTACAATTCTATGAATATAGGACTGAGCAGGTGAGATGACAGAGAACAAGATGAGGGTGGTTTGCAACATAAACTCTTCCCAAAGAATAAAAAAATTGTTCACTTTAGTAATTTATTAATGAAAGTCAGAGGATATTTCAGGCTCATCTTTATCTCGTCTCTGATCTTACTCTGTGTCCCTGCATAATTAAATGGGTTCACGCATGGAATATAAGAACTGAAGCACGTACCCGCTTTCTTCCAGAGGGAAAATTGAGTCACTGAAATTGGATCCTGTAAAGTAAGTGACGCTGGCAATGCGAATGTAGAGGAAAGTTATCAGTACCAGTAGCCACAAGAGGAAGAAGATCCCCGTGATACTGAGCAGCAGGACGACAGACTTCCTGCGGCTGTCCATCTCCGGGTCGCTCTGTCTCTCACTGATCCCACCGCCCTGGGCTCTCCTGCGGATTCTAATGGCCCTTAAAATGTACCTGACGGTTAGGAAATTGAACAGAAAAATTAGAACGAATGGCAGACAAGGGACTGAAATCCGATGGATCCAGTCATATGCTATCCAGCCAGGTGAGGTATAAAATGCCGATTTAAGCTTGCACAGTGTGAGCTCGGTCATATGAGGAGGTTCATATATAAAATAGTAAAATACATTTTTGAAACAGCACAGGGCAGTAACCGTTCCGATAACCACAACCGCCGTTCGCTCCGTCCAATATTTTGTTTTCAATTTCTGGCAGCAAATCACCACAAAGCGATCAAAGGTGAACATCGCCGTTACCCAGACGGAGCAGTCTATTATACCATAAGTTACTGCGAGATTTGCACTGCAGGCCGGAGCGAAGGTCAAGAAATTAGACGGGTAAGTCATGGGAACAATCCGATTTAATATCAGGGCTGTGATAATGACTAGGAGATCCGTCACCGCCATCGACAGCAGGTAGACAGTGATACATCTGGAGAGACCACATCGTCTGCGGAACATTACCGCAATCACTGCAAAGTTAGCTGCAATAGAGGAAAACAGAAGGAGTGTGTGTGTGTGTGTGTGTGTGTGTGTGTGTGTGTGTGTAAGTGTGTGTGAGGAAGTATGTGTGAGTGTCTGGTGTGAGAATAAGTGTTTGTGTGTCCATGTGTGGTGTGGAAGTGGTATGTACTGTATATTAGTGTGTGGAGTGTATGGTGTGTGTGTAGTGAGTGTGTGATGTGTTTTTTGTGGGTGGTGTGGGTAGTTGCATATTTTGTTCTTTGAAAGTGTTTGTGTGACAAAGAAGACAAAAAGTGGACCTCAGATAAATTATTCTTGACAGTATTCAGTGCAACCTTTATTGCCTTGATACTTGAAACTGAGTTGACAGGCAGTTACCCCACGAAGAATACTATCATGTGATTAACTGCACTGTGATGTTGCAACACTCTTCAGTTTGGATCTTACCACGGAGTCTGTCTCAGTGGAAAAAATCCAGAACAAGAACATTATCTTCCACTGAAAACTTCAACACAGTCAACACCACTGATTTTGTGTTGTTCATCAGCACTACCATGTGACTGAAAATACTGAGAAAGCTTCTTTTCTACTAGTTCCACCCCATCCAATACTTTTCCCTCTGGTACAACAATGCCATCGATCCCTCCTCTTGTGAAGGATCGTGTGGATGTTTGGAACTCACTTCCCGAAAGCGATATATGCATGTTACGGACTCAGTGAAAGTCCCTTTAAGATAGAGAGTGTGTGTGTATGTGTGAGTGGGGCGTGCTTACGTCAATAGAAGATAAGGGACGTAATGACGTTGTTGAAGAAGTCAGAAGTAGAAGAAGAGAGAGAGAGAGAAGGGAGAGAGACACCAGCCTGCTTGTTTTCTCTATCGATGGATGTGTATTTGAAGAGTGCTATAGACATGGTGCTAAAACTGGGATGAGGCGTTTCCACTGGCACAGAGATAGTGCACCAACTGGCCCAACTGTACTTTACTCCGCACCCTCCGCACGTTCATCATTTTTAATCTATATGTAGTTCAAGATACCCCACAACTTTCCTCCTTCACCAAGAATCTCACAAGAATAAAGCTCTATTACACCATGCACTACTCCTCTTGCCTCCACTGATTTGAGCTCAAATCCTGTACATCTGGATTCATCAATGACCTATCTTCCACATTGCACACTCCATAAATTCACTTTCATCACCTCTCTGCAGCCAGTACATTGGATAACAAAGTCCCCAGTTCAAATACCCATCCAGCACTGACTGACTGACTGGATCCTCAGGTCCACTGTTTCAATATTCTCATGCTGTTTTCTAAATACTCCGTGTCCTCTTTTAAACTCCTTAATGTAAATTAGGTGTCAAATTTTCTTTGTAACTTTTCATACAAGTGCCATGAGAAAAGAAATTGCTTCCATTTTCGTTGGGTGTTTATCTTCAGAATGAGAAGAGATAATGTAATAAGATTTAAAAGGAACAACATATTCAACTAAACTGGTTCCAACTAATGGGAGAAAACAATGAAAGGGGATTAATGATACTGGGAGAACAGCAAATGGGTAAAAATCCACAATTGACAGAAAGCAACAATCCCAGTAAACACAGCAGTGATGCAACATTTCACAACATTTTGCAGATACTTTACCAGGAATGCCGATGGCTGCAATGATGGAATAGCAAATGGCCAACCCCAGGATTTGTGGAACTCCATGCATTGCTGTTGTAAGCTTTAAGCATACAGGACACTGCATTCACAGTCTGTTGAATTTCTACCCGAGATCAATCGCCAGGGAGCAAATTAGGGAGGCATCTTTGTTTTTTTTTAAATGCAAATCCCAATAATTGAAATCAGCATCTTAAAGCAAATGATGTCCAGGATTGTTTTGATGAATGTGTATAATGTGCTTGCATTTGTTCCAAGAAAAGTAAGGCATGTCTGAAAGGGTGGATGTATTGGTGAAAGTTATCTTTAGCCCATAGAACAGATCTACCTGCAACTTCTTGGCATTAAAAAATGAACAGACACAATGGATTTAGTTTGTAGAATTATCAAAGTCAACGTCAAAGTCAAATCTGAGTGTATTGCCATGTGCACAAGTACATGTGTGCACAGGTGCAATGAAAAATTTACTTGCAGCAACATCACAGGCACAAAGCATCAGATGAGCAGTATTCTCAAGAAAAACAAAAATTAAACACAATCTTTACAAGAAAGAACACAATTAGAACAAAAAAACGACACTCCATTTTTGTGTGGAGTGATGAAAGTGGTCATTGTGTTGTTAAACTCCAGGGATTAGGGTTGTAGTGGTTGATTCAAAGAACCGA
The DNA here is from genome assembly GCF_009764475.1 of Pristis pectinata. Lineage (NCBI taxonomy): Eukaryota > Metazoa > Chordata > Chondrichthyes > Rhinopristiformes > Pristidae > Pristis > Pristis pectinata. The sequence goes on along the minus strand of NC_067429.1, from coordinate 33,108,305 downwards.
ATGGTTGAAGGGAAGTATCTATTCCTGAACCTGGTGGTGTGGGACCACCTGCCTGGTGTTAATTGCGAGAAGACGTCATGGCCCAGATGATGGGGAGCTTTGATTAGCTTTTTGAGGCAGCGCCTGCTGTAGAAACTCCTGATGGTTGGGAGGGATGTGCCCGTGATGTATTGGGCAGAGTCCATTATTCTCTGCAGGTTTTTATGTTCCTGTGCATTCAGATTGATGTTAAGACCATGTTGCAACCAGTTCAGATACTTTCAACAGTACATTTGTGGAAGTTTCTTGGAGTGTTTGGTCACAAGGCCGATCTCCTCAAACTCCGAAGAAAGACAAGACACTGCTGATCCTTCATTGTGATTGCATCTATGTGCAGGTCCCAGTACAGCTCATCTGATACAATATGTTAACACCTAGGAATTTAAAGCTGCTGACTCTCTCCACTGCCAATCCCCCAATGTAGACCCCACGTTCACCCTCCCTCCCCTTCCTGAAGTCAACAACCCGTTCTTCAGTTTTACTGACGTTGAGTGAGAGGTTGCTGTTGCGGCTCCACTCAACCAGGTGTCCTATCTCACTCCGGTAAGCTGACTCATCACCACCTGTGATTCATCCAACAACAGTAGTGTCATCAGTGAATTTGTATACAGAGCTGTGCTTAGCCACACAGTCATGTGTGTGTAGAGAGCAGGGGGCTAAGCACGCAGCCTTGAGGTGCACCTGTGTTTTTGGTCAGCGAGGAGGAGATGTTGTTACCAATCCTCACTAACATCAGGGTTCCAACTCATTCTGGGGGGTATAAACGCTGCTGGGGTAGGTTTAATGTTGTCGATGGAGACAGATCTATTTACAGTCTTGTTTCCCCTCCCGGTCTTGATTACCACAGTCCTATCGTTGATAACCTGGGTAACGAGACAAGGAGGTTTCCATTTATGGAGGAAACTAGGGTCGGAATTGTTTATTTTCTTCTTCAGTCTTTTTATTAGTTTTCAAATTAATACAGATTGATATATGACATCAATATTTATACATGTAATACAAAGAGATAAGGAGAACAATCATGGCAGAGATAATCATAAAGAACAATAAAATATTAAAAAATCTGTAGATCCAACGACCTCTTAGTAAATGAATATAATATAAAAGAAAGGAAAGAAAAAGGTTTATTATATAAATTAAAAGCAACCGAAATCAATAAGAAAAATTGTAAACAATATAAACTAAACTAAACAGAAAAAATTCAAAAAAAAACAAACAACAAAAAAAGTTATAAAAACTGGGCTAAAATTTCTCAGTAGAAACAGAGCAATATTATGTCGCCAACTCCGTTCCTCCAAGTTGGAAAGTTATTGAAAGGGGATCTACATCATGTGAAAACATTGAATAAATGGACTCAAAATATCTTCAAATTTAAGCGAAGAATCAACAGCACCACTCCTAATTTTTCCAAGTTTCAAACATGATATAGTTTGAGAGAAACATTGAAAAGTAATAGGGGGTATTGGATCCTTCCATTTAAGCAAAATGGATCGTTTGGCCATGACTGTAACAAAGGCAATCAAATGGTTAGCGGAGGCAGATAGATGGCCAGACTCTATCCTTGGTAATCCAAAAATTGCAGTGATAGGGAGAGGTTGTAATTCAATACTCAATACGTTTGAAAGAATGTTAAAAATGCCTTTACAATATTTTTACAAAAGAGGACAGGACCAAAACATATGCGTCAAAGAAACCACATTCGATTTACATCTGTCACATATAGGATTTATATGGTGATAACAACGAGCTAACTTATCTTTGGACATATGAGTCCTGTGAACTACCTTAAACTGTATCAACGAGTGTCTGGCACACATTGAAGATGTATTAACTAAATGAAGAATTTTCTTCCAAGTCTCTGTAGGTATAGATGTCTGGAGTTCACATTCCCATTCATTCTTAATTTTGTCCAATGATTTTGGACGTATGTTCATGATTAAATCATAGATTATTGCTATCAAGCCATTCTGATAAGGATTAAGACCTAATTTTTTTTTCCGTAGTTTCAGTTTTGTAAGGTGTGGGTAAAGAGGGTATAGTAGCTTTTAAAAAAATTCTAATCTGCAAATATCGAAAAAAGTGTGACATAGACAAATTATATTTGTTAGACAATTGTTCAAAAGATGAAAAACAGTTATCAATGAATAGATCACGAAAACATACTATTCTCTTCCATTTCCATATGGAAAGAGCTGAGTCAGCTCTGGATGGATGTGTTACGAACCAGGAACAAAAGAAACACACCGAGTCATGATTCGGTGTTAAAAACTATTTTATTAATCACTACTTATGATAATACGAAAAATAGAAGTAAAAATGTTAGTATGTTAGAAATTCAAAAATATTAAAGCTTGAACATTAACCCCTAAAACTAAACTCTTCGTGTGTGTGTGTGGCAAAGTCCCAAACTCCAAGTCCAGGAATGGTTCTTAAAGTTCAGTTCCGCAAGCCATAAGGTGAAACATGAGCAAGGGCTTCTTCAACAATTACCGTTGTCTGAAGATAAGACGTAGACGTAGAGAAACATAGGGAGATTAATTACGAAGTCCAAATGTTCCACGATGGAACCCAAACGACACTTCAGTGTTTATTCGGTAGTGACTACCTCACCCAGAAAAGCATCCAAATCGTGGTCGTCTACACACAAATACCTGTTTCCTTCTACAGGTCAGCAACAAAGTGAACTCCACCAGATTACTTCCAATTTCCAGACATGGATTTCAGTGGCAGACACAGTTATTGTTTCCCATCAATCGATAGAGAAAACTAGCAGGCTGGTGTCTCTCTCCCTTCTCTCTCTCTCTCTCCTTTCTTCTTCTGACTTCTTCAACAACTTCATTACGTCCTTTATCTTCTGTTGACGTAAACACGCCACACACACACACACACACACACACACACACACACACACACACACACACACACACACACACACACACACACACACACACTATCTTAAAGGGACATTCACTGAGACGTAACAGATGAAAGAAAAAATTAAATTGAATGGGACTTGATAGATTAAATTTATTCAATCCAAAAAATTTACGAAATTGAAACCATATTCGTATTGTATGTTTAACAATTGGGTTAATCATGTTTACTTGATTTGGTAAGTGCAAAAGGGAGTGAAGCTCCTAAAATAGACACCAATGAAAATTCAAGTACTGATTTGGGACGTTAAATTACGTCTGAATCTTGTATCCAAAAAATTATATGTCTCATATTAATTGCCCAATAATATAATCTAAAGTTAGGCAAGGCCAAACCACCATCCTTTTTTAGTTTTTGTAAACATTTCTTACTTAACCTTGGGTTTTTATTCTGCCAAATATATGAAAGAATTTTAGAATCAATAGTGTCAAATAAGATTTCGGGATAAAAGTTGGAATCGCTTGAAATAAATATAAAAATTTTGGTAAAATATTCATCTTAATCGCATTAGTTCGGCCTACCAATGATAGAGCCAGTGGGTACCATTTAGTAAATAATTGTTTAACATGGTCAATTAAAGGCAATAGATTAACTTTAAATACGTCCTTATGTTTCTTGGTAATTTTAACACCTAAATACATAAAATA